>NW_010269252.1:0-31297 GCF_000690775.1 Eurypyga helias
GTGTTAACCACACCACACAGCTTGGCGTGGTTCTTCTCAGTAGTTTTCACATCTTTATCCCATTGCTTTCCATATTCTTGTCCCTATCTTCTACTTCAAGCCTTTCTTCTTTGCACCCCATTTCTTTATTTTCACTCCACTGAGTCACATTAATCACAGTACAACAATGGCAAAGTAAACTTTGTCATTTTATTATTCATGTTTTTTCTTCTGGTAGCCACCACATAACTTTAGAAAACAAAGTGAGTCTGTTTATAAGTATTTTGGGAAGGAGTCCTTCTTATTCTAGGGAATTTTGACAAGGGAAGTGCATTCTGTATGCTTAAAAAAAATCAGATATGTAATGTTTTGAGTTTTTTTCCCTACTTGTGTCTTAGATTTTCTTATTATAAATGCAAGTGAGTGTTAAAATTATTCATTTAAAAAAAATTGCAGAACTGTACATGTGATGCACGTGATGAACCACTTATCAGAAGTCAGCATTAGTTTCAGACACTTCTAATTGCAACTATAGTTCACTTTTCATAACCCTAAATTAATTGAAGAGAAACAAAAAATGGGATTTTTTGAGTGACTACGTTAATACTTGTTTGAACTGCATCCAGTCTGATTAGGCCATAATCAGTCACCTTTGTTTCCGGTTTATTTTTTTTTCCACACGTTCATAGCATTCCAAGCACAACATCAGCAGAAGCAAAAACTACAGGTAGACAATAATCGCGGAGGATTTCGCTGCTTTTTGGTGTCCCTCCAGAGCGAGCAGTTCCTTCTGTAGCTGCATCCTAGGTTGCCACCCAGTGGAGAAGACTGTGAATTCTCCAGGCCCAAAAAGAGAAGCCTGGTTCCTCACCGGGTGGCAGCCCCTTTCATTCTGCAGGGAAATATCTGTGGGTGGTCTTTCGTGAACGTGATGCTGGTTTTTGTTGTTTTTCATTGCTATAATATAGATTTAAAAGGTGAACTACCAATAACACAAAATCTTAAGATCAAAGCCTCTGGGACTGGCCTCTTTTCTCTAGGTATTTGCTGGGTTGACCAGTGTGTTATATGCCATATAACAGACTAATGCAACAATGCAACTCCATTTATATTAATGTAAAAACTGGTCAATATGGCAGCAGATCAGGGCTGTTTTGCAACAGTGTCTTGAATTCTACAAAAAAAATTACATTATTTTCAACTTCTTATAAGCTATGCCATGTGCTCTTAAAATCTCTTCTAACACACACTTCATTTGGCCTTAGCTATGTTTAAACAAGCAGCTCAGAGCTTTGAGGAAAAAAACCAAAAAAACCCACCCAAAACAAGTTTCAAGTTTGTATTACCGATATATCTGACTCATTTTGTACTCATTTCATCTGGGTGTTTGCAAGTGCTATACAAAGACAACGTAGGCAGGCATTGGCAGCCACCAGTATGTAAGTAGTGTATGATGAGGAAATACTCTGAGTATTTAAGGGAAGGAGGACAGCAGAGACGGGTGCAATAGAGTACAAGAAAAAGCAAGGATGCTGATCACTTTGAGGAACAGAGAGATGGAAGACAGTGACCAGTAACTTCCATACCAGAAGCAATTCTTGAGTAGCCATCACGCTCCCCTGGTCCATGAGCCAGTGTGCAGTGCAGACCAAACACAAAGGGAGGAAGATAACTGCCTAAATCCTCTTTCCTTTGGAAGCCTGTAGTAGGCCATTGCACTGAAAAAAGCCAAGTTACAAAGCACAATCTCAAAGAGTGTTTTCTTTCTTTAGAAAGATTAAAAGCAACAAACTCTGTCTTCAAATTGCCTCTCATATTTTCCGCTGAGAAGAAGCCTCCCTATGTAGTCTACTACCTGGTATTTCCACTTTTCAGATTCTTCCCCCAAAGCCTTTTTGGGAGAGTGGAAGAGAGGAGGGTGAGTCTGATTCTGCCTGTAATGGCTCATGCGGGGTTTCCAAACCTGTCGTGAGAGGTTCTGCTTCTTTAAAGCCCTCTTCCCATTAGCACGCCTCTGTCTTTTACTAATGGAACCAAGTTGTAGCAGATAAGGTAGAAACTTTGGAGGATGTAAGCCCTGTGCCTCATTATTTTTCTCATTGTTTGCAGTGGGGGGGGAAAAAAAAAAAAGCATACTGCTATTTATCCCGTTCAAAGTAAAAACATGCACGAAGGGCAGCACCTTGTGTGAGGAACCTCTGTTGTACTCAGGGTTCAGAAACAGAGAAAAGCCTGGGGTAGGAAGGGACCTCTCGAATTACTGGTCCAACCTTCAGTAAGACTGAAGATTAGATTGTTCAGGACTCTGTCAAGCTGAGTGGTATTTTCAGAGGAGGTTTCACCATTCTTTTGGGGCAGCCTATTCCAGTGTTCAGCTCATCACAGGTTGTGTATTTTTTTTCATACAGCCAGACAGCATTTCTCCTCAGCAACTTCTGCATGTTGGCTCTTGTTCTGTCACTGTGCATCCTTGTGAAAAATCTATCCCCTCCTCCTCTCTACCTATGTTTTAGGTACTTTATCAAGTGTGTGGTGAGATCCCCTCCTAAGCCTGGTCTTTCCCAGGCTGAACAAACACCATTCAGTCTTTCTTCATGTGTCAAGTTCTCCAGCTCTCTAAACATCTTGGTGGCATCTTGATGGATTCATTTTGCTTTTCAGGCCTTTAAGGGCCCATGTGTTGCCACGACATTTGCAATTATGGTTTTGGTTTGTTTACTTTTTTTCTTTCTTCAGTGCACAATCTGTCTTAGGTGTAATTTGGGAATGGTAACAAAAGCACACTTTTGAAACCCACTGCTCACCTTTAACATGACCTCTTTCACACTTTGGACATTCATCTGGATATCTTCCTAAGAACCAGTCATTTCATTAATCTATTTTATTAATTGTCAGGACAACTTACATTATTATTCAGCCTTTAGACTATCTTTATACATATATATATTAAGATTGCAATACAGCATAAGGTTGTGGGATTTGTGCTTAGTATTTTTGTTTTGTTTTTCCCCTGTGTGTTTATAATCACAGCTGTGTAAAGTATGACCAGATATTAATAATGTTTGATATACAAATGAATATAGTAAATTATTAGTAGGATGCAACTGAGAAATTAAACAGTCAACACCTAAGATGTGGGGGAGTTCTCAGAGGAGGAAAAAAAAAATCCCACCCATTTTAAATCATGAATATGTGTGCAGAAAATTAAGAGGATTTTTTCCTCCTAAATTATGGATATGTTACCAACCTGCTTTCTACTTGAAGAGGCAGATACAGATGCATTTACATTAGTATTTTAATTTGGATCAGGTGTTTACTTTTGACAGCGATCTCTGATCTCTCAATCATCATCTTAGTTACTTCAGTTCATGCTGTGGAGCAATCTTGGGGCAAATAAACAGGATTCTTCCAACGGCAAGCTGTGCCTGATGATTGCACCTAACACACTACTAATGGGCATTCAGCCTCTTGGGATTAGAGTAGATCTAATCAACTATTCTCTCCCTTCCAAATATCTGTGTTGCAGATATTAGGCTCTAAGCACCACATTTTTACAGAAACAGATTTCTGCAGATTTGTGGTTACAGAATTTAACAACTTGCTGATGTTGGGCATAACGTGGCTTGTTATGGCTCACCGTAAGGAGTTGTGCATGTTTGTGGGAGGAAGGGAAGCTATAGAAAAAACAGTGTACAAAAACTGGCAAACTCAGATACGAGGGGGATTTTCTGGATTTAATTTAAAAAAAAAAAAAAAGGGAGGTGGAACAAGTGTCCTAAATATATTTATATTCAGAATATTGCCTGTTCATTATTCTAAGACTTACTATTACAATTAACACCTTGTTTTTAAAAGAGCCTTGTTGATACTTGTATTGAGAAGGGAATTGTTAAATTACATGCTTGATATAAAGGCTTGTGATTGTTTGAATAATCATGTTTATAGCAACACAATCCTTTTAATGAGGCATGATGAACTGGGACATCTACTTCAGTGGAGGAAAATAAAGTGAAACACTTTTCCTCCAAACAGAATACATGATCTGTTGTTTCACTGGGACAATCATCATGTACAAGCCACTGTATTGGGATGTTTTTCAGCCTTAATTGCCCTGTCAGTTACAATTAGAGGTGTTAATGTAACTGTGAAATGCTACAAATTACTTGCGGCTTTTGCTCCTTGCACATTCTCAGCCTGCCTTGCACAAAAAGATACCAGAATGACTGAGATCTCTTGCTGAGTCAGTTATTAAGGTTTGCTTGTTATACTCCCTGGGTACAGTTATTCACTCAGTGTGCATTCAGTATTATGGGTATAAAGGTGGTAAAAAGGTGCCTGCAGCAGAATGGCTTAATCCTTTAAAATAAGGGGGAAAAAAAGTCTTCAGGTATTAGACTTCTGAAATAGCTGCAGCTATAACAGAAATTTGTAAAGCTGGGCTGGTTAAAAAATTATTGTTTTTTACCAAAGTTCTTATTAGTATCTTATGGGTGCTTATGAATTTCTAAGTATTTCCCACTGCTTTTTCTATTATAATAAAGGACATGCCATTTTTCAAAATCCCACCACTGCTATCATCTAGAACAAAGGGATCATCTTAGCATAGCAGAATGGCTGAGAAATTTTTTGACTTGGAGAAACACAAGCTTGGAAGGGGCACTCTGGATAGTGATTTGCTAGTCCTTTCATTTTAGTAAGCAGTAGCAAAAGGTTACCTGGTCCAACACTGATAAGTAAAGCAAAGGAGACAAATCATATGAAGAATGAGTGCTATGATACTATATTCTGTGATAGATAGATAGATAGATAGATAGATAGATAGATAGATAAAAAGACAAAATGCTGGAGATACACAGAAGGGGGGCCAAATGTTTCTGCCTGTGCATTAGGTTAAATTTTATTTTCTTCCGCTACTGAAAAGCTACCAAGTGCAGTCAATCACTGGACTAATAGACTTATTAAATCTTGTTTTGGAACAGCTGCTCTGCATTTCTGCAGTCTTAGAGATTGCATTGCTTTTTGAAAGGGCAAATGTCTCTGACAGTGGCTTAAGCTCCCTAGTGTTTGCTTCAGAACTGTAAAAAAACCCTCAGGCAGTGGGATGGTTTTATCCCGTTGCCTGAAATCTTGGAATCTTGGAACACCGAGTGATGACTACACAGTGAGGCACCCTTCAGTATAATCACCAAATGATGGATGACTAGGTGAGGTGACAGATCACCTCAAAGTTCAGTTTTGAAGTATATATACTTAGTGAAGAAATTTAAAATATCAGTCACTGTGATTAGTTGTTTCTTTGGACTAACAACTCATTACTGAAACCCATCATTTATAAGGCAACCTTTAAAATGGGATTTATCCAGATGAAATAGTTTATGCTTAGTATCTTGTTCTTTTACCTGTGCAGTACAAGTATCCTGCTAAAATAAATGTGAATTTAATGACTGTAAAGCCTGATTGTTAAGTTCTTTTATTTCAGCCTATGCTTACAAGGGAACAAGTGAGGATTTGAAAATATGAAAAAGAAATGAATCCTTAGTCCTCAAAGATCTGAATAGTTTTCAAAGAGGCTTTTTTAAAAATTTATTTTTGTAAACTTTGAAGGCAAGCACATGTTTGTATGTTAGGGAAGTTTTTATCATATGTAATTTTTCTTATCTCAGCCAAACAAATGAACAACTGCTAAAATTATGTAATTTTTAAGAATTGTAAAGACAAAATAGTTTGCAACAATTATTTAAGCTATGTGAAATAATGGAACTTCTATAAATTTAGTAACTGCTAAGGCTTTATTTTTTTCACAAAGGCAACTATATATTATTTTAGAGATGGAGTGGCCCTGAGTTATGCACCTATGTTTTTTGTGTGCCTGCTGACACCTCTGAGGTAGGAAAAAAAAGAAGATTCTTCAAACTGAAAGCATTAATTTATTCGCCAAGTAGACTAAAAGGATTGTATCACTGGTATGTGACATCATATATAAATGAAATCTGACATGATATTTATCAACAAAAACCTTATTAGATGAATATGTCATTCCCATATATGTGTGTTTGAGTGTGTGTGTGTAAACTTAGCATAGTATTAAGGACCAAGTAGCAGGTTTGTCTGACCCGCAGTATACAGGAATAAAATTGCCTAACCTTTTAACTTTTTATATTGTAACAGTTTTATTTTCAGTGTTTCTTAGTTACAGAAAGTGGTTTGAGGGATAACACCGCGACACTAAAAGTATCACCATATACTTAATGAAATATTTTTCTTGCTGAGGGGAATGTTTCACGAATTGGCATCACTGCATGCCTGCCCTGTGGGAGAAAAAGAAAGCAGAACCTTTTTCTGTTCTAAAATGTCTTGGGGATGAAGCTCACATGTTTGCTACTCTAGGACATTATGTCTCTGGCCTAGTCAGAGAACTGGACTTAGAGTCTAAAATAGCTACCTTTTAACACTGACACAACATGGTGGTTTATCTGCTTCTGTTCCTGGTCTGCAAACACTGGGAATAATGGAGCATGGGTTTAACTTGTGCTTTAGGCATCCGACTTTGGGCTTTTTCCTAAGCTAATCTTCTTAGTCTTCCTAAATAGCAAATAGAGCTGAACAGTGACTGAGAAGCCCTGAGTAAAGCTGCTTCTTTAAGCATCTCTTTTGAAGAAGCACCTACCTTTCTCCCATGATAACATAGGAAGTCTTGTCCAAATCCCCCTGATTCGTCTTTCTTGCAGGCTTCCTTTCCGCTGACTCTGTCATCTGCCTAAACTCAGACCATGAAAAGGCATTTTGGAAGGTAAATGCAGTCAGAGGAATATTGCTGAAATCAAAGGAACTGCTTGTGTGTGTAACCACACACAAAAAATGTACTTGCAAAGCTGGGGTGTTAGATAATGAAGTCCTTGAGGAAGAAGCTCTCTGGCAGAGTTATTTGTTAAATAAATAGTAACCAGCAGGCTCTACTTTTGCAATCAATAACTGTAGTATTTCTTTTAATGTTTGTGTTTAGATAAAATTGGTTTTATGCTGAAGCTCTTACAAAGATTGACTGAAACATTAAAAGCCACATAGACACTCAAATACTTCACATGTGCATTTCACCAGAGGATGACAGTTTTACTTTTGTGTAAAGGGTCTTACGATAAACAGAAAAAGAACTATGGTACTGCATTTCATAGATATGGTTGTATTTGTAAAGAATTTTCAACTATATTGCTACATCAAAATGTATATGCATAAAGACATTATTTCTGTTTATTTAACACTACTGTTTCAGACACTGGACAGTTACGCTTGACCCATTTCTGATCTCTAGAGCAGATGATTAACTGCAGTTTTTGTTCCTCTTCTTACTTGTAGATATCTAGAAGAAAGCTATTAAAAGGCCAATTCAGGGGAGAGAATGGTCAGGCACTCAGTCTGACTGTAAGAGCTGGGATTACTGTCAAACTGGAAAGCCTTTTCTATAAAAGAGTAATTTTTTCTATTATAGTTTTTTCTGTTATTCACATAAAATTAGCATAGGCTCTGTACCTTTTTTTTTTTGCCTTTCTTTTGAATCTGTAATTCAGCTATTAACCTGCTGACAGAAAGAGCAGGTTAAGTTGTGGATGACCAATGGCACCCTGAAAGAGGATGGAAGATGCACCATTGGTGTGTTTCTGGATGAAAGCCCTGCACTGAACACCTAACTAGTGTGGATATTTTGCTACTGCAAAGACTGGAAGAGTCAGTCTATCAAGAAAAAAACCCAAAACCCAAACAAACCAAAACCCCAAACTAAATTGATCTTTTACTTTGTGTATTTCTTATACCAGACATTTGCTTTCTTGTCAGGTTTTTAGGTGTGCTTACTGAAGCCAGTGGGTGCTGCAAGCAGAGTGTAAAAAAACTAAGTCCTGATGTGACGCAATATTAAAGGAAAGTAATTGCCCCACCCACCCTCCGCCCAAAGAAAATTAAAAATAACAAAATAAAATGTTTCATTGTTAATTCATTTGTTTTTCACTCAGTAGGTGTATTTACTTCCCTAGACTGGAATGAATAATCATTAGGTGTCATATTTGTAAGCCTCTATCCTGAAATTCTCATATTTACTCACAAAATATATGCAGAAACACATCCTTTGTACTGTGCCCTTTGCATATGCTTCACGTGGGAAAGGGAAACTAGGAATGAAAATTTCTAGGCTTACCCAGAAGTTGAGTTGCGTGTTGACAGAGGAGACAGGAAAGAAAATCTAAGTCATGGGGCAGTAGGAAGTATACTGGGACCTGTTCTGCACGCATACTCATTTATTAACGGTATCACATTTACGTAGGTCAGTTAATGACTGTTGGTCACAGTGCTAGTCAAACAGATAATATGGAAGGGGAAAGACTGTAGTCCTAATTATTACCCCCTGAGCCATCCTTTCTTTAATCCTGCCTTACATCTCTTTTCAAACAGGAATTTCATAGCTGGTATTTTCTTACATTAGTTTCCAAATGCTACATTCTTTACACATAAGGTGGCATCTCCCAGTCATCAGGCTTTACCTGATGTAGCTACTTTTTTTCCATCTTCACATTGTCCACACTTTGAATATCTGTGTAGGATCCCTTATGGCTCATAGAGCAGATAACACTAACATTTTTAAATGATCTTGGCATACAGAAGAAAATACCTGAAAAAAAGCATGAAATGTAATAGGGAAAATTCCAGTGAACCGAAGGAAGACAGAAAAAGGTTCCATGCACTTACTGGATGAACCGATTAGGTAGTAGCTCTCCAAGAAAAGGTAAAGAAGTTGTGCTGGATCACAGTCAGAATATATTCCAAGAGACACATGCTGTTGGGAAAGTGTCAGGCATGTATTACAGTATGCCAAACAGTCGTGTGTTTTCAGCTCTGTTCAGCATTAGGAAAGTCTCAGAATAGTGTGGCCAGCCAGGGTAAGCAGGGCACAAAAAGAGCAAGTGCCTGCTGAGACCTGTGAGATGTGGTATTCACACAATGTTGGGTTGTGGCATCCTCACAGAGTTTTGGATCTGTTTAGTAGTTAGGTCTCTTGTGTCACTTTGTTATGTTACTGGCACCACAGATACTGAGAAGTGAAGTTCCTATAAGGAAAACAGGGAAGGATTACTGTGGGAAAGATACAGAAAGAAGCAGCACTGGTTATGTCGGAGACAAATAATGATAGTTACATCTGAGAAAAAAAAGTAGTAATTTATGGAGGCTTCACATACCTTAGTTCCATGTAATTTATTCTGGCAGTACTTCATTTACTCCACAGTAAATTAAGTATCTCTATAATGGAATTAATAGGTGTAATGGCACTCTCTCTATATATAAAGGCAGAAGTGTTCTCTAAGGTCTCTGGTATACAAAGCATTAAAGGTGCAAATTGCTGTATTTTGACAGTCAGTTATTATTCCACAGGCATTTGCACAGGTCAGAAAAGTCTTTATTTGATTTAGGATAAAAATCATTGATATTTCTTCACAAAAGAAAAAACCAGCAGCAATCCTGCACTGTTAGTAATTCCTGGGGAACAGAACAAGAAGTCCTTTGGAGTCAGCCATGACTCAGAGATTTTACAGCTATATATCAGGTAAGCACCCTGGGGTGGTCACACAGACATAGGATGGTTGAGGGGGCCTCTGGGAGAACATCTAGTCCAGTCCTCTTCTCAGAGCAGGGTCACCTAGAGCTGGTTGCTCAGGGCTGTGTTTTGTCCAGTTTTGAAATTCTTCAAGGATGGAGACTCTCTGGGCAACCATCTCCAGTGGTTCACCACTCCCATGGTGAAAAAGTTTTTTCATATGTTTAAATAGAATTTATTTTGCTTCAGTGTGTGCCCATTGCCTCTGGTCCTGTCACTGGGCACCACCGAAAAGAGCCTGGCTCCATCTTCTTTGCACTCTCCTTCCAGCTAAATACATTGATAAGATCAGTGGTTGACAGTGATCTGTCAGTCACTCCTTCAGTTCTATCAGCAGACTTCTTAAGGGTGCATTCTGCCTCATTGTAATGAACATTAATAGAGTCGTTAAACCGTAGGTGTCCCAGTTTTGACCCCTGCCTGTGCACCACTGGTGACTGCTCTCCACCTGGACTTTGTGCCACTGGTAACAAGCCTTTGAGTTTTCAAATCACCTCACTATTCACTTACCTAGCCAATGCCTCTTCTGTTTGTCAGTGAGGATTTTACAGGAGACAGTGTCAAAAGCCTTGCTAAGGTAGGGATGAAGAGAACCAACTGCTTCCCTCTCGTGCAGCAAGCCAGTCATCTCATCACAGAAAGATAATGGAGTTCTGTGTATATCCATTTTATTTAAATGTTCCCTAATCAGGTCCTTCTCCAATGAGGGAGTCTTCCTTGCTCTAGATTTTTCCATGGGCCTCAAGGACCTGGGATTGCAGAAAGTCAGTGCTACCATTAAAGATCAAGGTGAAGATGGCATTGAGTACCTTGGCTTTTTCTATGTCATTTCTTACCAGGTCCCCTGTCTGTTTCAGCAACAGTCCCACCTTTTCTTCTGATACACATGCAGAAACTTTCCTTGTTGCCCTTTATGTGTCTCTCCAGATTCAACTCCAGGTGGGTTTTCAGTTTCATATCCCCATCCCTGCACCTCATCCCTATGTTCGTCCCTGGTGGCCTGACCGCGCTCGCACCTTTTATAGACGGTCTTCCTGTGTTTGGGTCTAGTCAGGTGCTCCTTTTTCACCCATTTAGGCCTCCTGCCACCTTTCCTTGATATCCTGCACAAGGATATGGAATGTTCTTTACCTCGCAGTAGGTGATCCTTTTAAAATGAGCCAGCTTTTCTGGACATGTCCTTTCCCCAGAACCATGTCCCACGACAATCATCCAAGCAGATATGTCAACATGCCAACTCTCTGCCTTTCTCGCAAGTTAAGCAGGGCTCTTGAGATTACCAGAAAGTATATTTTAAGCTACTCTGTGATGTTTCAGGTGCCATAAATGGGACCTGAGCTTCAGACATTGCTACACAGCTTGCAGGGCGTTGTTTGTCTCGTATTTCTTCTTGTGCCACAATCAACATCACTTTTAAATTGTGGTTATATACCTCATGTCCATTCCTGGTTTTGAACATTGTGCCCATACAGAAGTGTCATGGTTTAACCCCAGCCAGCAACTAAGTACTATACAGCTGCTCCCTTAACCTCCCCCTGCCCAGTGGGATGAGGAGGAGAATTGGAAGAAAGGGTAAGAAAAGTTGTGGGTTGATGTAAGAACAGTTTAATAATTTAAAATAAATGAAATTAAATAACTGTAATACAATACAAATGATACTAATAATAAGTAATGAAAATAATGGAAAAGAAAACATAATACAACTGCTCACCACCTGATGATGATGTCCAGCCAGTCCCCAGGCAGCGAGACCCAGAGCCAGAGAGTGCAAGCCAGAGCCCAAAAGCCTCAAGAGCCAGTGAGCCAGCAGAGTCAGATCCAGAGAAACAGACCCAGGGCAAGAGAGAGTCCCAGTGAGAGAGACCCAGCAAAAGAGAGACCCCTGGCCCACTCGCCCCAGCTGAACATGACATTTGATGGAATGAAATATCCCTTTGGTCAGTTTGGTCAGCTGTCCTGGCTGCGTCTCCTCCCAGATTCTTGTAGAGAAAAAGCTGGGAACAGGGGTGCAGTATGAGAACCTGAAAAAGCCCTTGGCTTGATATAACCATTGCCTAGCAACAACTGAAAACACCAGTATGTTGTCAGCGTTCATCTCAGCACAACCAAAACACAGCCTCATGCTAGCTACTGTGAGGAAAATTAACTCTATCCCAACCAAAACCAGCAGTAGCAACCATCTTCCCTTAGCCAGTGTGTTGCTCTGCTAAACTAATGAGGCTCTTGAAGGACATACCTTCACTGCTCGAATGACTGCAATGCAGAAGGCTCCCAAGCTAGTGCCTAGTCAAGCTGTCCTGTCCTCCCTGCACTGTAAGGAGATGCTAATCCCTGGCAGCAGTATAGCTTAATATACCATTCCTTAAGTTGCTATTGGATCTGGAGATCATATTTTCATGGCTGCAGCATTTGGTAGGTTATTGTGATTGTGTGATCGAGTACACTTGATAGGGACCTAAAAGAAGTTCTGTTAAGTACATGAACCTAATCTTGGGAAAAATACAAATAGCATGAAGTGTAATCATACAGAGCTCCATTACTCCATTTCTGATTCCTTCTACTCTACTCATATTAATCACCTGTGACAATCCCTGATAGAAATATCTGACACACAATGCAGGCAAGCTGGGTAGAATAAAATTCATGTTTACATTTCCATAATGTAATTGTATTTATGTGGCATGAGGTGATTTGTCTAAAATACACCTGTTTGGCTTTCTCTCAAACAATTTTCATAGAATCATAGAACGGCTTAGGTTGGAAGGGCCCTTAAAGACCATCTAGTTCCACCCCCCCTGCCATGGGCAGGGACACCTTCCACTAGACCAGGTTGCTCAAAGCCTCATCCAGCCTGGCCTTGAACACTTCCAGGGATGGGACATCCACACCTTCTCTGGGCAACCTGTTCCAGTGCCTCACCACCCTCTCCGGGAAGAATTTCTTCCTGATGTCCAATCTAAACCTCCACGTTTTCAATTTAACCCCATTCCCCCTTGCCCTGTCACTACAGGCCCTTGTAAAAAGTCCCCCCCAGCTTCCTTGTAGCCCCTTCAGGTACTGGAAGGTGCTATAAGGTCTCCCCGGAGCCTTCTCTTCTCCAGGCTGAACAAGCCCAACTCTCTCACCCTTTCATCATAGCAGAGGTGCTCCAGCCCTCTGATTGTCTTCATGGCCTCCTCTAGACTTGCTCCAACATTTTAGAGCACTCTAAATATTTTCCTTTGTGTTGTAAATTAAATATCCATTTCAGGACCCCAATACCATTAATTTCTCACAAGCTGTTTAATTACAATGCACGTTAGTTTCACAAGAAGAGTAATTACTTTTTATTGTATTGATACACTTGTGATATGTAAAATCAAGTTTTGAATTTTGTTCTAAAAGCATAACTTCTATATTTTGTAAGCGGTGAAGGAGACTTGGAAGTGATTAAAGTGATAAAGGATTCACAAGTTAGGATTTTCTTCCTTAAGAAGATGAATCTCTTTCTGTTAAAATCCTATCCTATTTGCTCTTACTGTCACAGAAAATGCCATGAGTTTTTCTCAGCACTTTTAGTAGTAGTTAGATGACATCCATATGATTAATTTGACTTTTGGAATTACTGTTGGTGGTAAAAATATTAAAAGATGAAGCATCTTTGAAGGCAGTTGAAATAAACATAAAAATTATGGAACTTAAATGTCAGTCTCCTTGGGAAAGCAGTGCTAAAAATACGAACTCATGTCAAGATGCAATTAAACTCTTGAAGTGGTTTCTAAGTATTTTCTATGTGGTTTCAGGGAGTGAGGTTCGCAGAGTAGTGAAGTATTACTTGAAAAAATGCTAGCAATGGCAAGTTAGGCCCAAATCACATGGTTAAGTATATTAATATTGAAGTTGGTGATTTGTCAGTCTGTGGGCAATAGCTTTTATTTAAAACATTCAGTCTGAGATATTCAAATACACTCCAAAGATTCCTATTATAATATTTGTTTGTCTGAAATCTTCAGGGTTTGAAAATTTCAAGCTCCTTTTTTCAGTCCATATTTTTAAATGAATTTCAGATATTTTCATGCTGAATTCCAGTACATTGCTTTTTGTATTTTGGTATTATTATTTAAGTTTTCTTAAAAACCTATAGGTTTGCTTCCAATTCTACAAGGAAATATCAATCACTAATTAGAAAACCCTGCCAAGTAAACGCTACGTCACAAAAACCAGTTTTAAAACTCGTTTTCATTATCTTCCTCCCATTCCTCTTGCCTACTGAATCTATACCTTTACCTAGAGAAAAATAAATTTTGATATGTACTAATATCAAAATTAGCTGTGGAGCTAATTTTGTCCAGCTGTGGAGCTAATTGTCCAGCTGTGGAGCCCTCAATATCAGAAGGATATTGACCACTTGGAGCGAGTCCAGAGGAGGGCCACGAAGATGCTCAGAGGGCTGGAGCACCTCTCCTATGACGAAAGGCTGCGAGAACTGGGCTTGTTCAGCCTGTAGAAGAGGAGGCTCCGAGGAGACCTCATTGCAGCTTTCCAGTATCTGAAGGGGGCCTACAAGGGTACTGGGAGAGGACTTTTTACAAGAGCCTGTAGTGATAGGACAAGGGGTAATGGGTATAAATTGAAATCAGGGAGGTTTAGATTAGATGTCAGGAAGAAATTCTTCACAGAGAGGGTAGTGAGGCACTGGAACAGGTTGCCCAGAGATATTGTGGATGCCCCATCCCTGGATGTCTTCAAGGCCAGGCTGGATGTGGCTTTGAGCAACCTGGTCTAGTGGAAGGTGTCCCTGCCCATGGCAGGGGGGTTGGAACTAGATGATCTTTAAGGTCCCTTCCAACCCTAACCATTCTATGATTCTATGATTCTATGAATATTACGTGATCATTTTCCCCAAAATGCTCATTATTATATCTGATAATAAAATGCAGACAGCAAAAAATAATAATAAAAAAATCAAATACCTGCAAATAATCAATCTATAATGTACTTATATTTAAGTGTATATGAACATTAGGAATGGTATAAAAATGTGGTGAAACAGTTGCGTGTTTATAGCTGAAATAGCTGAGGATGGAAATTTAATTATTTATGCATAAAATAGTTATTTATGCATTTATACCTGTATGTAAATTATTTATGTATTATTTATGGTTAAATTTCTATCAGATGTGTAGAATGGAGACCTATACTGGGTTCCATAAATTATTGGATTAAATGTGGTTTAAATCCATCAGTTGAAGAAATCATAGAATCATAGAATGGTTTGGGTTGGAATGGACCTTAAAGACCATCTAGTTCCAACCCCCCTGCCATGGGCAGGGACACCTTCCACTAGACCAGGTTGCTCAAAGCCTCATCCAGCCTGGCCTTGAACACTTCCAGGGATGGGGCATCCACAGCTTCTCTGGGCAACCTGAAAGGTTTAGAGCCAGGCAAGGAATAGGTTAATAAAAATGCCTCCCTGATTCACTTGCAAGTATCAGCTGTTTCCTACCTCCCTGACTGTGCCATGGAACCCCAGTGCAACTGCCGATGTTGCACAGCAGTCGCACAGCTTTGTTTATATCAACCTACAATAACTTAGGCTCGAGTCACTGGAGTTTTTTGGACAGAATACAGCTGGACGTGGCATCACATATATTTATGTAAATTATGTTTACATGTAGAACCTATAATTACTCTTACAGAAACCTCCATAACTCTACTGAATATCTTACCAGACACTATTTGCTTTGAAGAAGTTTGGTATAAAACAAGCTGTTACGAATGGACTGAGCAGACCCAGAAAGCATATATGAGGTCCAATACCCAGTTGGTTGCTGAAATCCTTGGAGTAGGGTGATGTGTACACCCCGATGCTGTGGCCTGATGAAATCCCAGGCCAGTTAAACCAATCCAGTGCCCAAGGATACCCAAGGATACCCAAGGATACCCATATGATCAGGGGATCAGATGTGGGCAAGCTTAGCTCCTGTCATTGGATGGAAATGTGCTATGGAAAAAGGCACCGTTTGAGTGGGAGCAGTACACGGATTGCAAGGGAAAATTACGGAGTGGGAGTTGGAGCAAAGACACAACTGGAGATTACTGTTATGTTATAGCAGGCAGGAGAAAGAGCACATATGTAGATTTTCACTACTGCTCAGGAAAGAGTAAAGAAGATGAAAGATACCCTAAAACAAATCATTAAAAGTACAGATGGACCTACTGTATGGAATAGGGAAAGAAATTAATTTGAAAAAGACCCAGAAATCAGCCTCTGTGTTGAAGACCGTTGTATAGTGGCAACAATTCTTTGTATCAGTTCAGTTCTCTAAATATGACATCCTTTCATGGTTTTAACTAGGCTGCTGCATGTGAAACAAGGGGTCACATCCATATTTTTAACTACAGAAGACTGAAAAAGTAAGTCAACTTGTCAACATCTCAGGGAGTTATACATACATAAAATATATATCAATGTTTACCAGAGAGTATCGGAGAAAAAAGAAATCCGGAAAATGCAGAAGCCACTGGACATATTTCGTGACTGAAAGCCAGTGATGCCTACAATGTACAGCCAACCAAATACTTATATTTTTCCTTAAATATTTATTTGAGATAGTGTTTCATAATGACTATTTTACGTCTTCCTGTTCTCCGACAAAGATTCCTAAAAAGTAGGAAAAATTGTCCCAGTATATATTTAAGCATTCATTTGGTACATTAAGTCTTTTATATTAGCCAGTTCAGTAAAAACAGAATTGTACATTACCTTGAAATATGGGGGAGTTTGTTTCCTTACTGATTTCAGTCCTAGTAATTTCTTCATCTGTTTGTATCTTTCAGAAGTAGCCTTTTGACAGTCATCTCAGCATTTTAAGGGCCTATATGCTTTGCTTGGTAGCATCCACTTTTGCCCTAGACCCTCATGAATCATTGAAAATGACCAATCAATCAGCTTTTAAAAACATCTATTGTCAGAAGTTTTTAAGAACATAAATAGTTAGTGGTTTTGACTGTTTTACCTAAATATAGCCAGAAATTTAAGCCCTGTATCTTGTGCCTCACAGGGATAGTGCCCTAAATCAGCAGGCTGGAGATTTGCTAGATTACAGGTGAGGTCCATCCTTGCGTTGGAACTGTGCAAGAAAAATAATGAAAACCAGGCTGCTAGGGCCAGAAGCAGAGAAGGAGAAAATAACCACAACTGTGTTATGAGTATGTTCATGTAGGACTGAGGAGATCAATACTGTGCTGGTTTGGTTTATTTTTTGTTTGTTTACTTGCTTTAACAGATGATTGGTAGTGATAAAAACAGTCATTCTGCTGTTTTTCTGTCTTGCTCAGCTGTTTTTCTCTCTTAGTTATTCTTCTGACCTCAGATGCATTAGTATCACTCTGCATGAGGCGTGCTCTGCATTACTGGGTGGTTTAGGGCCTTTGATCTGGGTTGTTTAGGGGCTTTGATGTTCCTGTATGGATGGACCTTCTGGCTCTTGATGGAAGCAAAGCACTGCTGAGGCATTCTGGTCAAGCAGAGAAACATGCCACTAGTTAAGCGAACCACTAATTATTTTTGAGGTCAAATGCCATGAGTATTTTATTAGAGCCACAGAAAGGACCTCCCTCATACCCTCATACCACCTCCCTCCCCCCCCATAAAAACCCCAAACCCAAATAAACAAAAGCCTGAAAAGGAGCTAGTGTTGTTAAGCAGCAGGATAAAATAATCTCTTGGAAATAAGACGACATCCTTCAATAAAGTACTTTTTGTTGTTGCTGGTTTTTTTGGGTTGGGTTGGGTTGGTGTGTTTGTGGTTTGTTGGTTGGTTGGTTGGTTGGTTGTTTCCCCCCACAACTAAAGAAAGTGGCAAAGAGCATAAACTCAGATAAACCAAGTCAGGCTAAAGCTAGATTTTGAGGAGCGCTTTGGGAAAAAAAACCCCACAAAACCAAAAAACCACAACAAAACAAACGAAAACAAAGCAAACCAGAAGAGGTATTTTTTACTGTAAAATTCTGTGCTGGATTTGATGACCTAAGAGGGGGTGAGAATGCTGCAGCTCCATGCCTCATGTCCAACCAGTAGGAAGTTTGCAGGTGCATTCCCTGTAGGCACACGCGTGCAGAGCACATGTATACGCTACTTGTACACCTACGTGCACCATGCGCCACAAACTGCAGGCAGAGGCGCAAAGCACTCACACGGACACAGGGGCACCAATGGCCTCATCCTGTTCCCCTCTCTGGCTAAGCAGGGTGGAGGTCCACTGTTATATAAAATAGTATATATACACTATTACATATGTTCTCTGTACTCACGTATCTCTGTATATACCTGTAGGTACAAGGGGTGCACTCAGTCTGCCCATCAGCTGTCCCCAGATCCCAGTCTCCCTTGTTGCTGGTACTTGGACATAGGAGCCCCAGACTGCAGTCCCACTCCAGCAGCTGGAACTGGAAGCTGGAACCCCACCCCATTCATACACACATGCACACACACGCACACAGAGGGGACTGAGAAGGACTCTCCTGATCATGGACAGCCAGACAAAACAGGAGAAGTATTAATAAACCTTGTTTCAGTATCATCAGGAACTATAAAGCCTCTGGAAAGAAGCTGGGGAGAGGGTTGGAGAGCATAAAGATGATACATCAATGAAGTCAGTTCCAAGGAAATTAGAGACAGAACAGAAAATCAGAATTCCTTCTGTGTTTTAGAGTTCATGATGGAAGAGCCAGGAGCACAGTATCCACTGCAGCACTCCAACAAGACGTGGATGTGGACGTGCTGCATTGCAGGTGGTGCAGTTGTGCCTTGTGCTCAAGGATGTCATGGTGCCACATACATGGAATGTGGCAAATGCAGTTTTACAAATACCTCACAGCTGGATCCAGGGCCACTTCCTCAAGGGGTGAAAACAAGCCTATGAAAATACAAAATGTGCAAATAAAGGAAAGCAAATGTCACAATAGTTACATCTTGCAGACAAACACAGAGCTTCCCAATCTTTCCAGAAACCGCTGACATTTGTCTACAAACTGTTCACATGTCTAGAGTTAGATGTAGAAATTTAGTTATCCTGCTATGTATTTGTAGATTGATTAATTTACTTATGTCATGAAGCTAATGGAGAAGTATTTTCCTCACCCCTTTCTGTTCATAGGCAAGGTCAGCATTTCTGTGACGTAAGTTTTATTATTTTATAAATTATGCATTTCAAAATAAACAAAACCTATTACAGCCAGATTGTGATTAGTCTTATGTAATTTCAGATCCAGTGTACATCTTTAACCAGTAGTGATGAGAGTCCCTTTAAAGTCAGTGGAGAAAAGTGGTATTACAGAACTCAAGTAACCGTATTTACTTAAGGGATGACATTATTCCTTTTCCTTAATATAGGCATCCAGTGTCATATTTTATATGCCAAAGGTATCTTGCTTGGCCTCTAGTTCCTACTCAGGTGTTTGATCGATTCTGTGTCATGTGTGCCAACCCCATGGAAATGTCTCAGCTATGGCATCCAGAATGGCTTCATGGATACTGGAGTTTAGACAACCAAATTCCAGTCTAGATATGAATTCCACCATAAAAAACACATTTTAAATCCCCTCACTATTAAGTAAGCCTAGACAAACCATTTATATGTAGATAACCAAATTGTAGACATCTAGAATTGGTCAGATGAGTCCTACCAATCTGTTTTTAGAACAACTGTTCTAATAATTCCTGACTTTCTAATTACTGTGAATAAAATGAAGGGCTGAGTTAAATTCTGATGTAAATGGGTACAGCTCTACCGATTTTTTGATTTTTTTTTGGTACATGCTGCCTTGTTTCTGAGTCTCATTTTCTGCTTACTCAGCTGGAGCATTCAGTAAAACATACTTTCACTGACATTGTGCATATGCAAGTCCAATAAGAAAGTAACTGTTTTGTTACTGTGTGTGAATCACACCACTTTAATTTTTTGGTTTCATGTATAAATAAAAGGTATGTTAAATAATAGAAGGCTGTGAAGCTGATCTTCAGAAGCTGGTTAATGATTTTATAAGGTGTGTTCTGAAATCAGCTTTGAAGTGTATTCAGTCTTTTACTGATATCAGCTTTACATTTCCAAAAGTTAATATGGAAAAGATCAGGACTCCTACACGGACTGAAGAAAAACTATTAATACTGCTATTTTATCCTAGGCTTTGTATGTTAAATAATCTAAAATTGCAAATGTGATGTTGTGTTTTAAATAGCCTCTTGTTACTGAAATCTAATCTTAAAATTAAAAACCTATAAAGTAGTATCATTAGGACACTTCAGGATATTTTTAGTACATTTTTAGTGAAATGGTGAAGTGCTTTGAGTGGTTGAAGACAGCTGGTTTGTTACTTTATGTCTCTGAACCTACCCGAGGCATAGATAAATGAACTAGCAAAACATGCCTTTGGGCATGCTAAAAATTTATTGATGGCATATTAAAATGCTGTTGGGGGACCAAAATGATTATTGATACTCAATCCAAATGTTGCTCAAAAATTCGTGTTGTTTTTTCACAGTCCATCCTGTGTTGATCAGTCCTGATGGGGTGATATTTACAGGAAACAGATGAACATGTATGTGATAAAAAACATTAATCTAGGCATATTTTCTTCTCTAGGTAATGTAATCTGTAACATGAGAATTAATTGATATGATTTCTCCCTATAGGAGCTCCCTCTTTTGTCCAATTTCCAGAAACTTTATGTGCTTTCTGTAATACATAATATAGCTCAGGTGACTACAGGTATGGAAAATACAGTATTTATTTTAGAGTTGATTATACTTTAATTTTGAGGGAATTGGGGGAAATAGAAGCTACGTGTATCCTGTGCTCTATGTTTTGAACTCTATAAGATCATTTTTATTGGTGAAAATAGTTATTTAATACAGTGTAATTGAAATCAGGAAGTAGGATGCAGAATTCCACTTAATTTCTTTTTGACACTGTGAATCTACATTCTGCCTGTGAAAATGGGGACTTCAGTAAAGGAGTTTGTGAACACGTTGATGGAAATGGCAAGACTGAGAAGAAATATTCAACAGACACTTTCAAAACTAACTATTAAATAAAAGAAATGCACAAAATTAGTAGCTGAAGGAAATCAAGTTTTCATTGCCAATACTTACAGTCAGAGACTGATTTTCAACAATTTTTGATACCTTCAACTCCAGGTAAAGTCAGTGCAATTTTCATGTGATTGCACTGCAGCACTGCACATCAGACCTTGGAAGGCTGGTGGTGAAGTTCTCAAAATGTGAGTTTTATCCATGAGCAGATAATTTTAAAATTAACTGGAGTTAAACCTCTAAGGGGATTTGAAGTCAGATGAATGCTCAGCAGGGAAAAAATTGCAGTGACTGAGAAGAATCTGAAGTAACTAAGAAAATAAGAGCTAGAGATTTTAAAAGAAAGGGAGGAAAAGGAAAGTCACAAAGGCAACAAGAAGTCCAAAGAAACCACTCTATGTCGTGCAACAAAACAGGGATGAGCTGAAACTTTTAAGAGTTAAACATATGAGACAGGAGAATAACACTGTGAAATAAGCATAGAGAAGAAAAAGTAATCTATTAAATAGATCAAATATTAAATTACCTATGAGTGGCATGCTTCTTGCTGTTTGGAAAAAATGCTTCTCTGCATTCACTAGAAGACAGGGAACAAATATGCCTGTTTGCTCAAATGCATCCCGCCTCTGGCCTTACTCATATCCCCAGACATACTCCAACGTCTCAGCCTTGCTAATTCTGCTGAAAATATTTTTCACTATTCAAGCAAGCTTGTCATTTCTGTCCCCCCTGCCAGCTGGCCCTCTGTTGATATATTGAAATAACCTGTCATCTGAATGACAGCTGGCAGTAAGAGGACTTCTTGTGATGGAGTTGATTACTAAGCTTCATTGACAGAAATCAGTGTTTTTGCTCAGTCTTTCTCCAGCCTCCCCTCCGGGCAGGAGAATAAAGATAAATATTCATTGGCATACTTTGAGTTTAATGAGAATGCTCAGTCATGTGAATTTTTTTTCCCCTTTCTCCTCTCTCTTTTTTTTAATGGAATGATTTTCGGGCACAGCCTCTATTTGCTTTAGAGAAGGTTTCCTTCTCAGATGCTGGTTTATATTCTATTATAAAATATATATGCTATAGTATAAGCTAGTATAATATAGTCAAGTTTATCTCTTATTTTTCGATATGTTATTTAGATTTTTTCCCTGTCTTTGAAACACAGAAACAAAGCCTGGATTGATATTTTTTCATGCTTTCAGGCAAAAATGAATGTTTAATTATACAAACTAAAATACAGGGTATATTCACAGACTTTGAAGGCATGAAGTGACAATGGAAGATAAAAGGAAATGATCCACTTTTTGCCACTGAAAGATGCTCCCAAAAACATGCAAGCAGAGAGCTTGTAAAGAAGGGTATGACTGCAATTATCAGTAGAGCTTTAGAAATGTTAGAAACTGTTTTCAGTGACTTCAGCAGCTGATCTTGGATAAGTAAATCCACATATCCACAGATAATAATAATTTAAAACTCAGCAAAGCTATGTGTTTCCTTGGCTACATATCATACTGACAACCATTAAATAGAAAAAAGAATATTAGTACAGAATTCTGAGGGTTTTCTTCTTCTAAAGCAGCATCCAATACATCTATTTTTAAAACCATTACTCTTTCTCTCATGTTCTTCTCTACCTTAAAAAAAATAATTAAAAAAAATTATTTCTTCTAGCAGTACTAGATTTTCTAAAAACTTTTCTAAAACTGAAGTGTTCAAGCAAATTCTTAGAAATTACACAGGTGGGAGATAGCCCTGCACACCTCAAGTCAGGATGTCGTGCAGAGGGAGTCAGACCATAGCAAGGAGCATGCTGCCACACAGGGTAAACAGTTCTTGGTAAAGCTTAACTCCAAGGCAGTCTTTGTGGCATCACATAAACTGAAGCACAGTCTGTGACTGTGTTAATTAGTCTTTTTTCTACAGCATGTATTTGTGACGACTGAAATATTCTTGTAATTTTTTAAAATGAAATAAAAAAGTTTAAACACATTTAATGAAGTGTTAATTCTTTAGGATCTTGGCTGTCATTCTGAATATTCATTACAATGTAATCATGAAAACATCAGAAAAAGAGACTGCATTTTGTTACAACACTCCTGCTAATGGCATTTTCAGTGATTGAGAAGACGTTGGTAGATTCAGTAACAACAACTGAACCAAAGCACTCTGTGAACGAATCGACTTACTTAGGAAAGCGATGTTATTTCTTACAGTCTCTTTTATACACAGTTATTTCAGATGCTTGATGACTGGAAGGAGTGTATATGTTGCTCGTGTGCCTTTAAGTGAGACATTTAAAAAAGTAATTCAGGAGAAATTTTTAATTCAATGTGTGCTGTTTTTAGTTGGTATAAAATTAATTTTTTGAATATCAGTGTTTTCTTGGCACAACCAAAACATAGCCTTTTACTAGCTACTGTGAGGAAAATTAACTTTATCCCCATAAAACAAGCACAGACTGATATCAATCACAGAACTAAATATGAACCAAAAAGTATAATCTCAACACTAATGCATTTATATTTATATGTTGCATAAATACGCCAGCCGTATCCTGGGCTGTATCCAGAGAAGTGTGTAGGCCAGCAGGTCGAGGGAGGGGATTCTGCCCCTGTACTCTGCTCTGGTGAGACCCCACCTGGAGTACTGCGTCCAGCTGTGGAGCCCTCAACATCAGAAGGATATTGACCGGTTGGAGCAAGTCCAGAGGAGGCCACGAAGATGCTCAGAGGGCTGGAGCACCTCTGCTAGGGGGACAGGCTGAGAGAGTGGGGCTTGTTCAGCCTGGAGAAGAGAAGGCTCCGGGGAGACCTTAGAGCACCTTCCAGTACCTGAAGGGGCTACAAGGAAGCTGGGGGGGGCTTTTGACAAGGGCCTGGAGTGACAGGACAAGGGGTAACGGGGACAAATTGAAAACAGGGCGGTTTAGATTAGATATCAGGAAGAAATTCTTCCTGGAGAGGGTGTTGAGGCACCGGAACAGGTTGCCCAGAGCAGCTGTGGATGCCCCATCCCTGGAGGAGTTCAAGGCCAGGCCGGATGAGGCTTTGAGCAACCTGGTCTAGTGGAAGGTGTCCCTGCCCATGGCAGGGGGGTTGGAACTAGATGGTCTTTAAGTTCCCTTCCAACCCAAACCGTTCTATGATTCTATGATTCTAAATATTATCCCTTGTATCAAAGATTTTAAGAAGGACTAAATCTATGACATTGTAAGAGACACTGAAGGCACAGCTTAATATTGTTTTGTGTAATTCATTATTGTGCAAAAAATTAATGCTATTAATGACAAAAAGTAAATTTGCTTTGTAAAACTATTTGCATATAAACAAATTATATTAAAAAGTTATGAATTAAAAATATGATTGGCTAATAAATGTGGTAAGAACATACAGAAGGATGGATATAGGATTATGTCAGAAAAGCCTTGGTCTTAATCTTGATGTAGCGTTAATTCATTATACATTCTTTTGCAAGTCATTTTGCCTCTCTCTGTTTCCCTAAATAAGGATAATAACACCTATCTGCCTTATGGAGGTGTAATAAGTATCAATTAAATTATGTTTGTAAAGTATTCTGGTAAAGTATCATTGCTGTTTTAATTATTGTGAGGATAATCAAAACTGGGTGACCAAAATTTTACAGAATATTGTCAACTGATACAAGAAAAGGCAGGATGAAATTTGTCATTGAATCTTTAGCTTCATACCCTTGTCAGACTTTGCAAGCAGACTTGGGATAACGTGTGATATTTCTTATCTAGACATAGCAAGCTGAATAAAGAACAGATTGTCAGCCTAATATATATCACAGTAGCCCGAGGGCAGAGCAGATCTTTACGGTCAATTTATGAATGCCTGAAAGGTTTAACTAGGAATAAAATAATGCAAACTGGCAACCTTAACTGTATTGTAATTCCCAGTTTAAAATTTTTCTTGCTTGAATGAATCAGTTCAGCAATGGTAGCCCAGAATTAACTGTATTCCTAAACTCTCAGAACATTCATCACTTTTGCAGTTAACAGTGAAGGAACTTTCAATACATTTATTCTAGTAGTTTATTTCATTAAATACTTATATTGAATGAACCATGAATCTGTATTGTCTCCCCACACCCTCAGGTAATACTAGAATCTAGATCTGTGGCCCAACTTCAAATTACACAAGCTTGTGCACACACATAGTTACTACAACAGACAACCTGAATGGATTTAACTTTAAGCTTCTCAGAGTAATAACTCATCGTAAGAAAATAATTGTTTGTAAGAGAATGTAATGATCAGTGACGTGTAATTCAAAGCAATATATTTATCTCGCTTAGCAGATTGTTCCAGTGGAAAAAGCAGTCATGTTTACAGTATTTAAAACATCCACAATTTCTCTCCTTATCAGCCTATGAATTTGCCTAAAAAATGTAAAACTGTTACACTAGGCAGGCATATCTTTTGTCTTTGTCAATAGTGTATTATTTGTATTTACTTATTTTTCGCAGTATGTTTTTTTATAAAGAAGCCATCATCTTTCAGGATATAAAAAGACATTAAGCTTCCTGAAGTTAATACCGTTCAATTCCTGAAGTTAATACTGGAAAAAAAGCCCATTAATAGGTTGCATTAGCTTATAATCTTTGTGGGAGAGGCTGCCATGGACAAGGATGTTGATGTGTAACTGGGGAATTCATACACATAGCCACTGGAAAATCATTGGAAACGTCTCTCTCCAACATATTCTCACATTGGCCACATTGTGGAGCTACGACTAAATGAGTCAGAAATTTTGAAGCACCCTGCTGGATTCACGGAAACAGCAGTATGTGAGGCAAAGCATTAGGGAATGTGTAGTGTGTGCAAATGCATTTTAATTTTTATTTTTTTTAAAGTATTTCTTTTGTTCAAAATTCTACGATAATACAAACACCTTCTACTATTTTTAAGACTGAGATAAAACATTCTCTGTAAAAAGATGCACCTTGACTTTCCTCCTGACTACAGTTTGAGAATAAGCCATGTTGCCATAAGCAAGCAGTATAACAGTACCATCTTCCTTATTATCATCTGCTTTTACCTAGAGAACAGGAATTAACAGTCTTCCTTAATTACTATAGTTACTGAAATTGCAGTTACTGTTCTTACTCAAACATTTGGTCATATTTTTAGAGAAGAATTAGGAAATTTTCCTAGATAATGTCTTAGGTGGTTTTCCAGAATTGTTTGCTTTTTCTTGTTATTTTTACTGCATTACAGTATATGTGCAGTACTGGTATTCATAGGGTATACTTGAGGTCTTTAAACATCTGCTTCAGCTTTCAGTAAAAGCACTTCAACCTAAGAGGCCCTGGCTCAGTGGCCAGATTTTTGGCTGAAGTAGCAGCTTGGAGAATCTCAGGTCTTTTAGGAAATGCCATGTGTTTGTTTGTTTTCAGAAGGTTATGGGTTTCTGAAGTATTTGCCATGGAAAGTAATTTCTCCCTAGGCCGGCCGCTTCCAAATAGCCTTGGCTTCCCTAAGCAAGCCCAGCTTTGCTTGAGGGAGATCGTTTTGTAAAGATCACAAAATATACAGGTTATATATTTTCTGTTGAAATAAATAACCACGATTTTTTTTCCCCCTCTCTGATTGGGCATAGTAACTTCTTTTTGCTTTTTTTCTGTCTTTCGTAAGAGTCAGAAGTGAGCAAAGTGGTTAAAGTTTGTGAAGACAAAGGGGGGAGCTCTTGCTGCATTTTCTGTGACAGGGAGGCAGCTGTAGGGAAGCTGCTGCTGCTGCTGACTTCAGCTGGATAGGAGAAGGGAAGATGTAGGAAGGAGTTTGGAATTATCTTTTTGGCCACTTCTCTTCTAACCCTTGTCTTGCCCATGTGACTATTGGTGAAGTTACTAAACGATTCATGCTTGAAATGACGCTTTGGACCAGAGTGAAGCATGCCTTGAAGAAATGAGGTTTCCCTCTCTGCTGGTTTCCTTCCTGTATGTGGCTACTTTGTAAATATTGTATAAAATGTATATACATACATAGAACTGAAAACACTGGTTTTGATTTTGCTTGTGCTTTTCCATTTTCTTTTCAAAATGATACACAACATTAGTATCATAAAGCTTGAGTCATGTTGTTTTGAATATAGATTTTCTATACAAAATATAGGATATGTACTACAGGCCCCATTTCTTAAGCCTTTTCAAGACTGGGTCTTTAGTTTAATAAACTAAAAATTTACAAGCCATCTGTCATGGTATAACCCCAGCTGGCAACTAAGCACTACACAGCCTCTCGTTCATTCCCCCCACAGTGGGATGGGTGAGAGAACTTGACAGTAGAAGTGAGAAAACCTGTTTGTTAAGATAAAGATAATTTCATAGGTAAAGCAAAAGCCACACACCCAAGCAAAGCAAAACGAAGAATTCATTCACCACTTCCTATTGGTGGGCTGGTGTTCAGCCCTCTCCAGCAAAGCAGGGCTCCATCACATCTCACGGTTACTTGGGAAGACAAACGCCATCGCTGTAAATGTTCTCACCTTCCTTCTTCCCCCAGCTTTATATGCTGAGATGATGCTACATGGAATATCCCTTTGGTCAGTTGGGGTCAGCTATCCTTGTTCTGTCCTCTCCCAGCTTGTGCACCCCCAGCCTACTCGCTGGTGGGGTGGTGTGAGAAGCAGAAAATGCCTTGACTCTGTGTAAGCACTGCTCAGTAATAACAAAAACCTCTGTATCATCAACACTGTTTTCAAAACTAATCCAAAACTCAGCCCCATACTAACTACCATGAAAAAAATTAACTCTGTCCCAGCCCAAACCAGCCCAACATCATGACTGAAAAATCATCGTGACAAATCAATCCACAGTTACATGGAAATTATTATAATTTTAGTGTAATGTTTCTGAGAAGTATATGTGGAATTCTAAATATACAGCACAGTACATATGCAAGTATTGTGTCTAATTCCCTTTTAGTCTTTCTGCAGGCTGAAAATACAGCTCCCTTTATAAAGACTGGACTGTGGAACAGCAAAATATTTGTGGTTTGGGAGGTTGGGAGGCATTTACTCTTCAGGACACAGAATGCCATCCATGTTTGTATGTTTACTCTTCAGTCCTGACAGGCTCTTAAATGTTTAATGTGAGAGGTATTTCTTCTAGCCTTAAAAAAATAAATCACTTTGCCTACTATGCCAGTTCCTTTAATAGCAGCAACCTCCTGAGCATTGGGAATTTTGGTGTTTTATCTTAAAATACATATGCAGTAGTTGTAAATTTGACTTCTAGTTATTGCCAGATTTTTTTTTTCAATTTTATTATTGTTGTTGTTCTTCGTTTTACTTAGATGCTTCTGTTATGATTCCATTGACAACCCTGTCACTTTCTGCAGCTCTAAGAAGAGCTCTGTACCTTTGAAATTTTCATTACCTTTTGTCTGGCTGCCAAGATTTCTGCCACTGTAGTCTGGTGATGCAATGCCAGTATCTTGTACTGCCAGCCCAGAGACTCCCGATCAGAGGGAGAGAAGCTCCAGAATGGAGCAAAGGTATCAGCATTCTTCATTTTTAAGCATGTTTTCACTGCCTTATTGGTTGCAGGGGCTAGTGGCAGAGGAGGGACTTACAGCTTAGTCCTCGCATAGAGTTAACCATCAAAAACCCCTCAACAACCCAAACCCCCAAATCCCAATGGATTTAACAGTGACTGAAGCCATTTTTACTCTGCAGATGTGAAAGGAATGAAAAAGTGGAAGGTGTGATGCCTGATATCACTGGAACAGGTTGCCTGGAGAAGCTGTGGATGCCCCATCCCTGGAAGTGTTCAAGGCCAGGCTGGATGAGGCTTTGAGCAACCTGGTCTAGTGGAAGGTGTCCCTGCCCATGGCAGGGGGGTTGGAACTGGATGGTCTTTAAGGTCCCTTCCAACCCAAACCATTCTGTGATTCTATGATTCTATATTGAAGATGGACACTGTATGTCATATTGGATTAGGTATATATTTAACTTGGTTTTGAAATGGATGCATGAAAAAACTGTGGTGTTACTGATGGCTATAGCTGTAATAACATTCAAGTACATGACTGCAATTCATTGGCTACTATTTATGTTTGTATACATAGTGAGCTGGTTTAAACTTGGCAGTGTGGGGTCCAGGACACATTGGACTTAGACAGAAACCTGGGTGAACAGTCAAGCTCCTAGCTGCAAAAATCCACTACAACTGTGTTTCTGTCAGGATTTCGATCATCTGAGTCTGTGTGAGGTGTAGGCATGTCTATGATTACACTAAGTGGTAGCTTTGGATTAGATAGTTATTTGCTAAAAAGCGTCATATGTGGATTGCCCTCTGCATAATGCTGTTAAACATGTGTTGCCTCAGAGTACTTTGTCATCCAAAGGAAATAAAACCACTGTTTGGAGCAGGGCTGTGTCCCTGCTTGAAAAGGAGAGTGAGGTGTAGCTGAGGAAATGATGCGTGCGGTCATAGTGCACATCTGTATGTTATAAGGAGTAATGATATTGATAATAATTGCCTTGCCTATGGCATATACAGTGCAAACTTGGAGAAATTATTAAGTACACTATCAACAAGTTAATTTTTGGTTTTCTGTATTTTTAAAAACCTTTATTTTTTATTTTTAGAAGGTCCTCTCCAATGATTGCACATCCAGAGTTTGTGTATATCCCTTTTCAAAACACTAAAAAAAGCAGGTACAAAACAAACTTGGTCAAGCCAGCATCTTTTTGTTTTTCTTCCAGACAGATGGTACTCATTAGCAGTGAACTGACTTAAAAAAATTCCCACTGCATCCCTTATTTTTCCCAGTGCTGGCTTGAGAAGATGGGCTGTGCAGCCTTTTTGAAGGTTTATGGGGCCTGTTAGATTCAGAAATAAAGGGATCATTTCAAAGGGAAACCTCCTTGGCAGCCACCTCTATTACATACATATACAGGGAGTCTTTTACTCCCATTGCTCATCACAGCAGTGAGGATGAGAGCAATCTGCCAAGTGTATTTATTGCAAGACATTAGTGAATTTATAGATCAAAAATGAAGCTATATGCTTTAAACAAAATCCAAATGGTTTATGTCTCAATATTCTTGTAGAAGCTGACATGCACCTCCCCTGCTGATAGCTCTTGTTTTTATTTATTCACAGTGATTGCTCATTTGGTATTTAAAATCCAGAAACAAGTGGAAATTATTGTTATATTCTATACTAGTCACTCAGTTCCACATTCAGACAAACTATACTCCTATAAATAAAAGTTCTCAGAACAGGTTGACCTGGTATCTATTCCCCGGTGTCTTCCTTTCCTATTGGCAATTCACAGTGCATTCTGACAGGAGAAGGTGGGTACAGCAGATAATCTTTTGAAGTTACTCATTGGACTTTCTGGGAAATTAGGAGCTCCTGGTCAAGCAGAACTTCTGGTCATATGAGCAATATATACGTTCTTTATTTTTTAAATGTGTATGTGAAGTAAATAGTGTTCAGGAATGTATCTGGGCGTTGGAAAATGATCATCTATCTTGCTGAGTTGTTAGAACAGTCCCTGGAACAGTTTTGATTTGTGTCAACTGGCACTTTCCCAAACAATTCCCAGACATAATTTGGGAGTTAGAAGGTTCTAGGCACTGTTCCCAATAAGCAATATGTTGCGGTCACCCTATTTTGAAGGCTAAGAGATTTTACTAGCACAAGCAAGGGTTGTTCCGCACCTGTTTATCTTGATGTCAGGTAATGTTCATAGCACACAAATGTCAATTAATATAATATGGATGGATCAGGTGTACCAGAGAACGAATGGAAATATTGAGGCTCTGTGTGTGTTGGATACTCACCAAGTCAAAGGAGTTTTCTTTCCTTCAGTTGTCCATCTCCCAGACACACATTGCCTTTGCTGGAGAGTTTAACATTTAATTTTCTCATTTTTTCATTAAAGCAAATGATTAGAGTGTATCCTAAATTGAATATATCCAGACAGATGCATTTCAAATTAGATTCTAAATTAAGGTATGGCAACACCATGTGATAACAGCATCCGTGGTGTCGGTATTAAGAAATACAAAATATTTTTTTCTCTTAGTGAAAAAGAGAATACAAGTGCACAGTAACAAACTGATGTATTACACTTAGAACAATGAGTTGCTTTTTGCTTCAGAAGTTTTTATGCTGCACCCATATCTTCACCTCCTGAGCTACATTTGTACCAGCAAAGTAACTGTCCACATACCGTATTTGCTGGAAAATGCTATGATTGCTATCTTGGGTCATGTTCCTGGATTTCCTTTAGGAATGATCAGGCAGGGGAGTAAGAGGGTGAACATTGTGATCTTTTGTCTTACCTTGTAAGCATTTGCAATATGGACAAATGCTGCACTTGAGAACTCACTGGTGTGTGTGGCTTCCCAAAACCATACAGCTGTGCTATACCTGCCAACATGCTTCTGGAGTTAAAACAGGATTTGAAAGGACTGTCTGGTATTTCAGTTCTCATCTTCAATTGCAAAATCCTCCACTGTCCATCCAAAAACTATGTTCTACTTTAAGTCTCCCACTTGAGCTTAGAATACACCTTTGTTTGCACACCTTCCAATACAACTTCAGTGGTGTAGAATCATAGAATCATAGAA
>NW_010269253.1:0-307 GCF_000690775.1 Eurypyga helias
TCGCCGGCACTGGGTGAGCGGCTCAGCCGGCTCTGGTCCACGCGGGCTGCACCAGGAGGGTCGCTGCATTGCCAGCCTCTCCTTCCCTCATCAGAAAAGGAAAACCTACGATTCTGGCTGAGAAAACCCACCCAAAGCCCAAATTCCAAATTTGCTGCTCTGGAAACATTCTCTCTTCGCAGCTTTAAAACTGATTTTCCTTGTTGCGTCATCAACGCAGCAAAAACAACCCTGGAAATTGGTTCTTGCCTGCACTTACTCCGGAAGAACCACCCTGGAGAAACCTTGCAGGCATTCCGTAGGGGCT
>NW_010269253.1:401-846 GCF_000690775.1 Eurypyga helias
CTCCTCTGACCCCTTTCTTGGCTCCGCAGTTCGGCGATTCCCAGCAGCTGCGGCTGGTCCGGATCCTGCGGAGCACGGTCATGGTTCGCGTCGGCGGAGGATGGATGGCCCTGGATGAATTTTTAGTGAAGAACGATCCTTGCAGAGGTAAGGCAGTCCCTGGGGTTTATAGAGCTGGGGTCTTCCCGCCCAGGTGGGCCGATGGAGCAGCTCTGGGCTACCCACACGGATCCAGAGCAAACCCAGAACTCGGGATGCTGCAGCCAACCTCAGCCGGGTGTCCTGGGGGGAGGAGGGGAAGGGGCTGTGTTCCGTGTTCATCAGACCCCAGCGAGCAGAGCCGGGGGTCTTGGCTTCCCTTGGAAGCAGTTGGTACGTCCGTGTGGCTCTGGATGACGGAACAGGCTTCGTGAAGGTGACCTGAAAGAATCCAACAAGCTCAAAG
>NW_010269253.1:898-1118 GCF_000690775.1 Eurypyga helias
GGGCCAGGGTGTGGGAGCCCCTGGGTTGCCCACGCTGGGCTGTGGCCACGCGGCACTGACCGTCCGGGCTGGCCCTCGGGAAGGAGGAGACGCTCCTCCGGTGGTGCTGAGTTTCCATCGCGGTCGGAGCTGTGAGCTGGAAGTGACGCTCGGCTGTGCTCGGCCGAGAGCTGTGCCCGGGGGACAGAGGACTCGCAAAGGGGGGGTCCGGGAATGACGG
>NW_010269254.1:0-18822 GCF_000690775.1 Eurypyga helias
TCCTGGCTGAACCCAGCACACTAGGATTCTTTACTAACAAGGAAAACAAAAAGAATTTCCACAAAGGAGCACAGAAATGAGAGAAATGCTTAGGAAACATTGTCATTAACAGGAATGTGCCCCAAAAGTCCTGGTCTCGCGCAGGTATGTACAGCAACCAAGTGTGATAGTGCAACTTTCTCCTGGTGTGAGAGCCTATGTGCAGCACGGATGTTCACACTGGCTAGCCAAACTCTGTAACTACACTCCTGTTAGGATCAGAGCAAGAAACATTACCTCATGAAAAATATTCACTTTCCCTAAACTTAGAATGAAGTCCCAGTTAAAGGGACGGAGCACGTTTACCTGCATATGTGGGAGCAGTTTAGGACCCACATATCCTGAGAAAACCCAGTCATCAAATATCTTATGATGTTCAAATACAGAAGATTCAGTTCTTATCCCAAAGAATAAAATAGCCTTGCTCAGTGCACATTTTGATATATTGCTCTTAGAAATGCCAGGGTTGCCAGTTTAGCTGTTTTTGCCAGAGTGACATTAATTATAAAAATTACACCTAATTATGCAGATTTAGGCCACTGAGAACTAGTACTTGGGTAAGACTGGTGTAATATCAGCCTTATTGCTTGGAATGCTCTCTGTAGGCAACATATTTGTGTATTTTTATGCTTACAGAAGTAGAAAGCCCATTTTGCCATTGCTAACATTAGTGGGCCTGCTCCACAGATGCATTTAGCCCAGCTGGACCACTAAAACAGTGACAGCAGGAAACTGGACACATGTATCTGCCTTGTGAGCCTCCTCCCTCTCCTCACCTTGCTCCTTTCTTAAAAGCGCACAACTGTGTGCAGCCATTGCAGGCAGCATGCGATGTAAGAATTTTTGTCTTTGCAGTCAAAGGCAGGATAACAGCCAGACATCAGGATCTGCTCAGCCAATGACATGGTATATTAAAAAGCCTTCCAGCTTCTGTTTCAAAACAAAGAAATCTTGATAAGCCTGAAGTCAGCAGCTGCTGCCAGCAGCACGCTGCCTTCCTTACCTTGGGGACACCTGCTGAGCTGCTGCCTGTTTAATATTACATTAAAACAGCGCCTTTCCAGATAATAAATTATGTATCTGCAGTGAAGCTGTGGTATGCCAGGAGCTGGGGAGGACCATGTTTAGAAATGGAAGAACCATTTGGGTTAATGGTCTGCAAGGCTGTTAAAAAACCCAAACAAATAAAAAAAACCAACCCACTGATGGTTTTATGGTTTGTCTGAGCTCCAGTCAAGTAACAGAGGGAATTGGGGGGAGCATGGCAAGTGCCTCCTTCTCCTCCCTTCCCCATTTTTTATTGAGCAATCAGGTTTGAAAGTCCCTAAACGGTTATACAAATCTGAGTGAAAAAATAACAGAGCTATAAGCTTGCATGGCTTGTGACTCCAGCCAGTTTTACTGCCCTAGCATTACAGACACAGAAGATTACCTTTTACTATTATTTTTATTTAAACAGTCCACAGTGTGAAAGCAAGAACCTGAGACTTGCCTTGGAAGTGATCTCTGCCAGTTACCTGTCTTTAATAGAGAACTCAGTCTATAGTCTCTGAAGCAGATGTGCTAGCACTTGCCAGACAGCTGCTACAGCCTTCCAGAAAGAAGATGTAACAACTCTCTTGCCTTGTTTAAGTTAAGTTAGGTGATCTGGGTGCCTAGACATGAAAGTGTTACATAAAAACAATTGTAACGAGTGAGCACATATGCAAACGTACAGTCAAATATTTGTAGGCTTTAAATGCTCCTATTTGCAGATATTCTAGTCCTGTCCATGACAGAGTCTAAATATGAGTGAAAGTTGGTTCTTAGGAGGTGGCAGTCAGTAATAAGTGCTCTTCATATCATACACCTTATCCTAAGACACCTTATTCTAAGATCAGCTTCATCCAGTCCAGTTCTGTTACTTCTCTGTCCAATTAAAAACATCCAACAGAGCTCTGACTGCATTTTGCCGATAAGGAATAGCCACACCACAGTAACTGCAAAACAGTCTTATGACAAGTATTAGAAAGTAGAAGTGATTTCAGTGTATGCTTTAGCTATTATCAAATAAATTAAAAGAAATCAAAAGAGATGTTCCATTACTACAATATGTTTGTCACACAGAACTAAACAGTGTTTTGGGGGAACCGGCACAGAGAGGTTAAAATTACTTTCCAAGGTTATAGTATGCATCAGTGGGGAAATGCCTTCTCTGTAATAAAAAACAAAACAAACAAAAAAAACCCCAAACCACAAACAAACAAAAAACTCGCAAACACAGAACCAAAAACTTCAAATTCCACAGTGAGAAATTCCTATATACCTGCAGAGAACTGAGATAGGAAGGCACTAAATGATTTCTAGCATGATATTGGCTAGTGACAGCAGAGCCAGGAATGAAAAACAGAACTACCACATCCAGGCATCCTGGATTAATCAAACACTGATTCTCACAAAGCAAGAAATACTGTTTGGAAGGTCAGTCGTTTGCAACTGCAAAGGCAGTGCCAGACCTAGACAGCAAAGAATGAGAGAACAAGCTGAGCAGCTTGAAGATCGTTCCCCTAGCACAGAATAGAAAGCAGGCCACTTTCTCACCAAAGCAGTGCTCTCAAAATGGGAAGGTCACATTAGAAATTAGGAGTATGTGTGTATCAAAAAGCTGTTCCTTTGCTCATGGTTGCCTGACACCTCCTCTATTTGGAGAGCTTTAATTAGTGAGCTGAAGTCACCACTCTCAGCAGCATACGCACAGCTCATTGAGAGGCACAGCAGTGTGCTGGCCAACTCTACCTCTTGGACACTATGCTTCTTGGCAGCACTGGCCTCTCTGGCTGCTGAATCCCAGAGCCCTGTGGAGAAAGTGGCCTGGATCCCACAAAAGCCTAGATACTGGTTGGATAAACCACCAATCCCACTCAGATTTAAATATTGATGGGGAAGATTTGCACCAGAGCCACATGGCTCTGCAAGTCATTTGCTGAATGACAGATGCATCTCTGTGGTGCCCTGCCAGTTCTTTTCATGTCTCCAGGCCCATGGAGTCCAGCACACTGGTTCCTTCAGTCTCCAACCGCTCTAAGCAATATTATACAGCCAGGATCCAGACTGCAACCTCTACCCAAATGCCTTAATTTGATCCCAGATACCTCACCACAAAATATTTGCACCTTTCTTCATCCCAAAGTTATGGAATGAATTTTAGGGGTTTATAAGACTGATTTCTAATAAAAGCAACAGTCCTAGAAAATAACACTCTCACAAGTTGAAGACGTAACTTAGTTATCCAAAGCCCTTTTCTGCCTCATTGTGAAGCTTCTGTTGTTCTCTTTTCTGTACTAGAACATCCACTACATATGTGGATAAGGAAGTTTAATAAAACACAAAGGGTCAGGTCACACTGTCTGGGTTTCAGAGTTGGCAGTAAAGCCACATACCACCACAATTTCTAGGTCCATCTAATGATGGAGCTATCCAGCTCCCATTCTCTCCTCTCTAGCTCTACAAGATTGAACTGGTAATACATGGTTGACTGGACAAAGTATTAACATAAGAACAAAATCACGATGGCTGCTTTTCAGCATGACTGACATAGATGCAGATCATCCTCACCTCTAGTCCTGGCCCTTACTCCCCTCAAACCATAGTGTTCTATGGACTGAACACTTCCTTTCACTGAAATAGCCTCTCGACTTCTCTAATGCATACAAAAACACCCACCCTGCGAGCACATAGTAAGAGGAAAATCAGGTACAGACAGAAAGGAGCAGGAGAGGCAACAGAACTCAGGGCCAAATCCTGCCTTTAGCATGGCCACCTCTGAGGGTCCACACAGACTGATGCTCCAAGCATACTAAAAGCAGACAAAGTCTCATAAGCCGACATCATGCAAAAATTACCTAATCAGCAACCAACAGATGCCCCGAGGTTGCCGGGCGTGGGCTGCTCTTCTCAGGCAGCAGCTAACAGACTCCATCGCAGGAGTGGCAGGCACATCACTTGTCTGCTGCACATGGCATGTTCCCCAGCAGCTTCATTTGCTGAACACAAAAAGTGAGCCCACAACATTAAAGAACACCCCCCTTCTTTGAAGTTGAGATTGTTTGGCTTGCCTGGCTACAAACTAAAACTGTGCCTTAATCACCCAGCTTTGAAGTCCTGCAAATCTACAGCTGCAGCAAAGCAAGGACCACTTGGTAATAAAACATTTTATTTTTTTTTTAATTTAACAGGAAGAAGCTTTGCTGGAGCTGAAAGTTTCTTTTTCCCCCACTAGAATTCAAGGGGCAGGTGAAAAAATCAGTGGTGACTTGCCAGATCAGAAACACATCTGACTGCATGCCATTTTATAACCTGGTTTTGAGTAGTGTTGAGACAGTGCTCAGGGAACAGCCGAAGGAGAACAGATTTTATTGTAGGAGGGCATATAAGTGGGTGAGAACAGTGGGTTTTAACAACAGGCTGCAGAGGTTGATAAATGTTTTTCATTGTTTTGATGCCTTATTTAAGGGGGGAGAGGGAGGGCAAGAGAGGGGTGAATGTAACCCATAGGAGTTTGCTGATGCTTAAAACTGGTAATAGGAGAAATAAAGGAACCCTTGCTTGTATCTTTCCAGAGTCTGTCACTGGTCTGGGTTTTACCAGAGGGTAAGAGTAAGCTAAGGATACATCACCAAGTGAGACCCAAAGAAAACCTCCACAGGCACAACAGCCTGCAAAGGAAAGTATTTTGGCTGTTTCATGTCAGAAGTGTCTGGAAGCTCTCCCAAACCTCACAAAAATATAGAATTGATCTAGTGTAAGCTCACCTGGAATACTAGTGAGAAGATGGAGCACAGTGAGAATAAAGCTCATCTGGGGGGAAACAGGCTTCAGCTACAATTTGGTACAAACATTGCCCAAAGAGCTAAGAGGCAAAACCCTGCACTGCCTGGGATTTCAGGCTATCAGACTTTGGAGAATCAGGTCCCAGTTCTGTTAACCACTTTCCTGTATTAATCTGGGCAAATTCCCTCTGAAGGCTGAATCAGAAGCGTTTATCTGTGACTCTTCTTTCCCACGTGACCAATACTTCTGGCCATGAACTTGTCCACAGCCCCACTCCTGTCCTTAGACCATTGGAACCTGTGTAAAAGCGATCATACACAAACCTCACTGCTCTTGCTGGCTTGCTCCTTCCCCTTTGAGAGAGACAGAGAATAGCAAGGACAGACCCATTGGAGCCTGTGGCTACTACAGCTTTTATGCAACTGCACTTTTGATGCTATGCCTAGGGCACTCTGTAATCATTTAATGCCTTTTAACGACCACATTTACTTACTGGGAAGGCTCTCCTTACTCGGATCACAGTAAAAGACTCTGCAAATGAAGTGCTTTCTGAAAGAGCTAGAAGGGATTGCCTCAAGTAACTGGATGGAAAGTGGCTCAAAAACTGGCAGGAGTCCAGCCTGTTCAAAGCAAGATTAGTGATGGACTGATGTGGAACAGCTCATGGAGACACCCAGCTACCTCAGCACTCCCTGCTCAGAACTACAGGTTCTCCCTTCATGCTTTGGCACTTCCCTACCCACACTGTACTGGAACCAAGAGGAGAAAGGTTCGCACAGAGAACAGGCATCAGAAGGAAGCAATATCCCTACCCTGCCAGCATGCCTGGACCAGGATGTATTCTGGACACTTGGATTTCATACATCAGAGAGATTTTTGGCAGAAGTGGGCTCAGAGGGGCCACACCCTCTACCCACTTCAGCAAACCAAGATGCTTTCAGGGAAAAGCTATTTGGGGAGTTCAGTTGGCTGAAAGTTTTCACATTGGTAGTGACCCACTAAGAATACGACTGATTGCTGTCAGCTAAACTTCCCTCAGCCATTTCTTAAAGGCCCAGATTATGCCCATGTTGATTCTGGTGTAAAAATAGTCACTTTTTAGGCCCCTCTTGCTTGCATAGGCCAGGCACCAAGCTACTGCTCCAGGTTCCTCACTGCCTTCCCATGCACACAAGACTTGCTCACAAAGCTTAGCCCTGGGGCTAGGCAAATCACAGCCTCCACTGTGACACCAGCGGTGGCTCCCTACAGAGGCAGAAGCACTGAGTCTAGACCTAGAGCCACAGCTCCTACCCCCACCTGCTGCTTCTGGAGACTTGGCCCTCTCCCATACCAGCACAACATCTGCCCCCATGGGGTGGGAATGCCAAAATCACAGCAAGGCAGAAACAAGGATCAGCTGAATAGGCAAAGGATTGAGCAATGAGTGACTGGTTCCCAGCTTCAAACTGTAACCTTCAGATGGTCACACTGACTCATGCTGGATGCCTAAAGCTGGGCTCCAAGCCTAAAGGAACTGCTGTGCATCTAATAAATCATAACTTCTTACTACAGAGGGGCAAGGAACATGTCATGGCAGACAGGTAGGCATTCAGCAGGCATCAGGGCTGGGCAAGTTTATCTTCAGGTACATCTGCTAGAACAGCCTTACTTTACTGGCTGCACCATCAGCCCCTACCTACAATGCCCACTGCAGGCACCTTTCCTCAGCATCTATCTAGAAAAAAATCTTACTGTGGCACACGCTTTAAGGGAAAAGAAGCACTAGTCAGTTTAGGGCACCCAGCAGATGAACAAAAAGAGGGAGGAAAAATTGTCCTATGCCTCCTTGTAAAGTGGTGTATATATACATACACTTACACAACAAAACTCTAAAAAAGAACTTAGTAAAAGCAAATTAAAAATTCAATTATAATGTTTTGGTCTTCCTTCTAATAAAAATCTTTGCCCACATGATTCTATCCTTATGAATTCCTGAAGGATTGTGTAAATTTATGCACATGCACACACATTTTCCTCGATAAAATTCCAGAAGTTGCTACAAATGGCTACAGGTTAGTTTAACTCAATTCTCACATCCCAACTGCTAGCTCTTAATGTGCTATCTTATTTTAAAATAGGGACCCAATAGGAAACACAAAGGCAGGTTAAAGAAAGCAAATTTGCATTTCCTAAAAACCTTTTCTTCAACTTTAAACCTGTGATGAAAACCTATACAATTTCACCTTCTAGCTACGACTCAGAAACAATTTACATTCAAACAAATAATTAGGAAATGCATATAATAAACACGTGCATGCATATAGAAATGCTAAGCCAGGTAAGCAAATCAGATCCTTCAGATCCCCTGAAATCAATGCGTGTCCCAGCCACCAGAAATCACTGCTGTTTGCCTTTATGCAAAACCCACATATGAACTCCTGGCTAGATAACAAACGTCACAATAAACACACATGCAACGGAACAGCAAAAATACAAACAATGTGTTTCTCTATTAGGAGTTTATTATGTTATCAATTTTTATAATGCTAGAGGCAAACTACTCTCCTGAATAGTTTTCTATCTACCTAGAGTTAGAACAATCACATTTCCTGTAAAAGCCACACAGCCATTCTCAAAGTGAACCTCAAAACAGTGAGCTGAAAATCAATGTGGAATTATGCACTCAGGTAGCCCTACATGGGAATGATGTTATGAGGAAACATGCTTTTCCTTCACATGGTATTATAAGTTATTACTTCAGTGTAGATTTTTAAAAGATGCTCCTTTTGGAGAGCAGAAATAAAAATACTAAGGTATTACTCAGCTGCCTACATAAACTTAGCTAGAAAAACAAATGCACATTCTGATGCTGTTTTGTTCTGCATTAGGGATTCCATTCCTGTGCAAAACATATGCTCCGTGTTTAAAGGGTTAAACATTCTCTTGCTTAGACGGATTTACTAAATGTAAAATGCAAGATAATAACATGCACTGTATCTTGAACCAAAAATGCACATAGCATAATAAAACCCCCAGGTTTTAACTGACCGGCAGTATGAATAGATCCATTCCCACTGCTTGTTAATGCAAAATAAATCCTTTACTGTGATTTAAAGCAAAACAGACAACACTAAACACACCAAAAATATGACGACTTACCCTTTCGGAGACACTTGCTTTTCTTAAGATATTTGGCAGTAAAAAACGGCATGGCTGCAACACTAGGGTTTCAGCCAAAGCTGACCTTTTATTACCAAGTGCTAAGAGCAAAATGACTGGACCAAAGAGAGAAAGCAAATTATTATACCAGATCTTTAAAATGCTCAATGATGAGCAAAGGGAATTCACGAGTGGGATAAAGTATGTCAAGTTGCACAGTGGGGATTGCAGATATCTTTCTGCTCATTAGCACTGCTGTTCGAGTTATTTAAAGTGTGCTTGGGGGAAATGAGGACAATTTCCATGACAATATGTACAGGATCATATAAGGAGGAAGCATTTTTTTTCAGGCAGAATTTCTGCATTACTCAGCTGCTACAGCAACCGGCAATATGTTGAGAAGGTAAGAAAAAACCACACATCAGGTTCGGATAATGTAAAAACCCTGATTCTATTAACCAATTCTTGTCTACAGTGGAAAATGTATCACTATAAGCCTCCCATGTTACATCACTGGGCTATCCCCTCATCTTCTTCTTCGGCACTTCTGGAAAAAAGGAAGCCTTGCTAAAGTAGCTAAAGTTTTGATTCCAGACAGTCACCCCACTACCCTATGACTCAGTTTACCTATCTTTCAAATGGGGTGACAATACGGTCATGTTTGTATTTATATAAATCCTTGAGACTCTTGGACAGTAGGTACCAAGAAAAGAACAAGTGTTTAACCCTATTGCTTTGCCCTTTATGATTAGAGCTGTTTATTTCCCTTCACTCTGCCATTCTGCTTTTAGAATCATAGACCAAAGGACCATAGGACCAAAAGCCACCTAAAAATTTCTTATTCAGACAAGATGATCTGATCTGGAAGTTCAATCTTATTCTTGTTGTTTCTGCTACCTTTCTGAAGGATTTAAGGCAGTTTAGTACTGACTTCATACCCTTTCTAATTCCACAAATTTGGGACAATACATATAATAGCAATGACATTTATCCATGTCTGCCTCCTCCGAGTCATCTACCTCTAATTCACTCAACTGCAGCGTACTGCTTGGACAAGCAACATCTCCACCCTCACTCCTTGGACTATAGCAGACAGTGCCAGATATCTGACTATGCAGCATTGGGCACATCAGTGTCTCTATGCCTCAAGTCTTCCTATGTGTAATGAGGATGGAACTCACCCTTAAAAACTCATGGACTTGCCATGGAAAACACATAAAAGCAAAAGATCTATACTTCCATGGGTGCCTCAGCTCTTGGATTTTACTGCTTCCAGCTTTTAGGATACTGCCAAGTCATCACTACACTGAGATGTAAGGAAGCAGTTACCTGCAAGGGAGGACATTTATAACCTATAACCAATAACCTACTGACTGGCTGATTTGAAGTCAGCTTTCTAGACTGGCAAAGGAAGTGATCCTAATTAAACTAGTACTATTCTTATAAAGTAAAAGAATGTACAATTCTATAATGAAGACTCTATATATTGTGCACTCCACCAGGTAGAGAGCTAATAGCAGGGCCATTTGTTGTCAGTGCACAAATATATTTTTTTTCAGGAAAGTCAAGTTTCATGCTCAAGGAAAATCCATTCAGCATGTAATCTGAAAAAAATCACCATAGTTTTGTATTCATAAAACTTGTGATGCTCAATGGATATGATACATCTGTACAACCATACCAAAAAACAAGTCTCTGTTCTTTCATGAGACAGCCTGGACATCAGCTGACAAGCTTTCAGACACACATACTGTTCTTCCATAGCAAAATTCAAGCTAACCTCAGTTATGTTAACTTGTTTGAGCAAAAAGGGACTAAAGCACATATGGAGAAGAGAGGAACAGTAGAAAGGAAAGAGGTGAGAAGAGAGTCCCTATAAGTCTGTGACACAGACAATTGCCACCTGTGAACCACTGCAGGCTGTGGATTGGACTGGTGGAATCTGCATGGTCTTGAAATGGGTGGGGGCAAGCCAGTTACTGCCTGCCCTTAGAGATGGCCCAATACTATCTGCTTCAGAAGCTGGAAAATTAATCTGCATGTACCTACCACATCTGTTCCACCCACGATCAGACTGACACACATCTCACACGCAAAGACTGGGGGGCACCACTATGTGTGAGTATGGGAGGAATTGGTCTAATAAAGTCTGTCTACACCCCACTTAATCTGGAAACAATGTCTGATCGTAACGTCATGTTGTCAAAAACTACTCAGACTTTTTCCCAGATTTGACACAATTTATGGCCTGACAAACCTTTTGTTAGGTATCTGGAAACTTTTTTTGGGGGTGGTGTGTGTGCAGGGGATCAGGGGAGAGGGGCTTTCCATCACTGCTAACTCCCTCCAGAAGAGTTACACAAGAATTTGGTTATTTTGAAGGTTCTGAAGGAGATATTCAGCAGTCAGGATGAACTGAGATTTCATCCCTGAACCTCATGAAACTTCCTCCTGCTGTCATTGTGTGGTACATGGGAAAAGATGTCATGCCCAAACAGCTCTTGGAACATCCCCTTTATTCTTCAGCTTCCTCTTTGCCAGCAGACATGCCTCTACACAGTGACGCACCAGGCTGGAGTTTCTGCTGAAGTCAGTCTGCCCTTTTTGCTCATGGTAAATTTAAAAAAAAAAAAAATCGAAACAGAAATATCCAGTAGCACCACAAGGGAATACCCTTCTCTGCCAGTTTAACACAGGGTCAAAATTAGACTAATGCAGTAATACCTCCCAGATGCCCAAGAATCTGGCCCTTTAATGACCTTGCACAAAACCCTACGGCTTCTAACTCTGGTATCCTTACATTCTGCCTGATTTCCAACTCACTCTGCCCTTGGAGCTAAAAGCAGAGACTGCCCTTCTGTTAGACTTGCAATTTCCAGGGAGAACTTTGGAACTTTGAACTTAGCAAACAATTTTTGTCTCTCTCATCCAGGGCAGTGAAACATAGGCTCTTTTCTCTTCTACTCCCCGCCTCCTACTGCCACAACCTACTTTGAGGAACCCTAACACTTTGTATCTTCATGATAGGGGAACTGTTTAATCTTCATCCTCTAGTATTTTTTGGTTGCTCAGGCATACCTTTCCTTAATAAGCTATTCTAACAGAGATCAGATGAAACTTTCTGTCCTGACAAAAATCTGAAGACGCCTGAAGAACAGACTGAACTGGATCCAAACCCTTAAACATTATCATTCACCCAGCTTTCACAGCCTGCTTCCTTCAGTAATGGTTTTAGAAAGGACTAGATACAATCAGGACTGCAAGAAATCTAAATATTTTGTTATGTATTATCACTCAAAAAATACACTAATATATAGTTATTGAGTTCTTCCTTCTTTGATCCTCTCCTCCTTCCCACAACTTTGATCCCAGTTCACAAACAGAGGCTAACTGTGGAGTGCACACAGCACAATCTTTGCTGTTAGCATCAAGCGGCTACACTGGAGAAAAGCACCTAGGACTCTTAATACTGCATTTTCTAGTTTCAGTATTGGGTTTCAAAATGCTTTACTAAGAAAGTCAACATCATCTTCCCCATCTTGCAGATGGGAACTGGAGAAATGGATTGTGACTTCTGTACATTCACCACAAGACTGAAAAAGGGAGTAAGAGGGAGATTTTTCTGAATGTACATAAGTGGTCAGCATCTAACTTTTTTGTTCCCCTTCTCTCTCCTGTGGCCCAAGAGGATTTTACCACCTTAGAGGAACAGTGGAGTGACTGACAACAGACATGAAAACTGCTGCTTTCTATTAAAGTTTGTTAATTGTGGCCACATGTTGGAATTTTATAGTCTTGGGGGACTTTCTGCTGTTATTTCCCACCTGGGCAAAATTAGAATGAAACTTAGAGAGAAAGGCAGTGAGATTTCACCTTATTGCTAAAACATCTGACCACAGCCTGTGTGATAAGACCACATGGATCTCATAGCCCTTGAATGCAGAGGATGCCAGTGACTGGTGGGGAAGGAGACACAGCAGAGGCGGAGCAGTTGCTGTCCATCACCTAATAACACGATGTATGGCAGGAGATGGAGGAGCAGATGCTCCAACCCTGACTCTGCCACCATGTCTGCCCTGGCTCAAGGCTCTGCATCCCAACATGGTAAATGAGCAGGCAAGTGGCTGTCAGAGAATGACATGCTCATATGCCAGGCAAAAGCTGCTGTGCTATGCAAGCCCTGACACAGGAGGGATACCAGATGACTGCAGTAATACTCACCCTAGCCTGCTGCCATACACCAACTTCTATTTTATCAGATGGAAAGAGCATGCACTCAGGATACCCATTTAAAAAGATTTCTAACCCCCCTGCAAAGTGACCAGAAGAGATTTCTATCAGTTGCTGATTGGGCTGATAAACGCAGCTGTTTTTTCCTTTCAGCAATTTAGAACCCAGCCTGCCCTAAAACAAGTAGGGTCATTTTAGTCTGTGACCACATACATAAATTGTATCTCCAGAACAAAGGAATCTCAGGTCAATTAAAAAGATCCTGTGGCTACAATATTCTTCTGGGAAGATGCCATCTACATATGCTGATTACAGCCAAATAAATCCCACCCCCTCACTTGCCTCAAGCAAGTAATTGTCATTAAAAGCAAGCAAAATAATTATTTTTCCAACGTACTTGTCATCATTAATTATGGCCGGAATAGCCAAGTAGGAGCTCATGCCTGGGCTTTTAAATGCTTGTAGCTAGTTAGCATGGCCGCCTGTAAATTTACAGCTTTTTTTGCAGTGTTAACATTAACATACTACGGTTTCATTAAATCAAGGCACTCACTGATGAGCTAAGTATGATTCATCTGCAGCACACTAAGAACCTTCACGCTTATCTGCCCCATAGCATGAATGGGGTTTAATTTATGCCTATGTTATGGGTATAATTCAAGCACTGCTGGTCGTGTTCCTAACATCACGTTCAAGCCAACATGTTCCAATGAAGAGTTTCAAAACACGAAGATTGGAGTTTGCAGGAATTAAATGTCAAAAGTCCATTGAGTTAGAGGCATTTCACTGCTCCACTAGCCACCTTTGCAGAGCTCTGTGGCATTAGTCTCTGAACACGAAATTAACTTCCTAAAAAACAGAATGCAAACTTTGACCTGGCTTTCTCCCTGAACCAAGTCTCCCACTGAAGTTGATCGGACTTTCCCTCCATGAAAGCTACAGAGTTTGCCCTACTTTTTTTAGTTTAACAGGGTGTGGGGTGAGAGGGAGAGAGATGTTATTTCCCTAGTACATCTCTGTTTCTTTATTCCGCTTACTGCGACTTTCTTAACTCCCTAAAAGCTGAAGAGGATGATGTGTTGAAAAAACACGATACAGAAGATTACAATGTAGCGTGAAGTCCACTGATAGCTTCCAGAAGGCATTTTTGTCTTAATTGATTTTTAAATGACATGTTTCTAAACTAACAGCAAGTTTTGTTTGTCAACCAGCCTGCACACAATCTGGCTTCTGAATCATTGCCACTCCAGGCATTTACATATTTCAGGTCAGCCCACCAAAATCAGGAGACTGGCTTCAAACTGATGGGAACTTCTCATTATTATTTATCTTCTGGTTTCTGAGCCTTTATAGATCCTATTTGGTAGCTTTATTTTAAATCCACAAGCAGTTAAAAACTTGCTTTTTACCAATGAAAGCTGCAAGTTCTACATAATAATAGTATTCACTATTAGGACTTCAAAGGGAAAACACATGCATAATGAGACACAGCATACAAATTCAGGCCTACATATTTCTGAATGGGAAACCCCACAGCCTTGTTACATTTTTTTAATTCACTTTGGAAATTAAATAAATGAAATCATATAGGTATCTAAACCTAAACAAGGACAGAAATATCTCTCTAGCACTAACAAAGTGGAACAGGACAAAGTGGTAAGTGTATGGTGCTTAGTTAACAGATCCTGATAAAGCAAACTGATTCAGTAACACATTTTTACTGCTGGAACCGTGTGTAAACCCTGGCTTAGTGACACACTAGGTAAAATAGAACAGAATAAATCACTGTAAACCTGCAAGCATTGTGAGAGCTGGGAAGGAGCATTTCATTATATCTTCGGCACAGGAAACAGGTGCAATTTTGTCCCTAGTCCTACTAGCAAAAAAGTTTAGCACAGACATCTGTACTTCACCCCAAACAGGATAATGAAATAAAGACAAGGACAGAGAGATGGAAGCTGAACAGAAAGACTGTACTTGCAAAAAAAGCTAGCAGCACTGCTTCTGTAGGGTGTCCTAATCCTGCAGCTCCACAGCCACTGGGTACAATCCATCAACAATCCCCTCCAGCACCATGCAGCTTCTCACTATATCCTCCAGCACTGCCAGTAACCAGAGTCCCAACCTTGCCCATGTGTGCAATCAAGAGGAGGAAGGTCCCCAGGCACCAGTTAAAGAAAATGGTCCCCCTTCTCCCCCCCTCCCCAGTAAACTCTGATTTTCATCCTCATTACACAATTGCCACTCGACAGCCCCTCAAGCATACATAATGCAACACAGGGATGCCAGTCTCACCATGCAAACCTCCCCAGGCTTTTAGAGGGGCAAGGGGAAAGAGGAATAAAATGGTACAATGCAAATCAGCCACATACCGAATTTCAAAGCCACCTTTAATTACAATTTCTTCTTGTTTCCCTGGGTGTTGGGAGCGCTGCTCTAAGCAAGCCACACTGGTAAACAGAGTCCTGATCATCTTATTAAGCTCATTCAAGCACATTACATCTGCTTTGGCAATGTACTGGCTTTGAAGAGAATCTGAATTCTAGGCTACAATCAGGCTTAAGTACCAAGGTACTACAGTATTTCTATTTTCACAACCCTCCACTGGGCAGACACTGAGACAGAACTTCTCTTTCATGTAAAAGCATGAAGAAATAGAAACCGTGCAGGTTCCCCTAAGACTCCAAAACTAAGGATGTGCCTTCTTTAAGGGTTCACTGCTGCTTGCCTGTGACCTGCACACCTTTAGTCTTGCACTCAGGCCAGAATCCCTTGTGTTTGGATGATGCCTTCTCAGAGCAGCAGCTTGACAGCTAACTTTCTGTTTTCCCTTTCTCTCTACCAGAGCTGACACAGCAGGTAAAGACCTTCTCTTCAAAACTGGCAATTACAACAGCAATTGTCCCAACTAGAATACGGGCCTATTTGATCAAACAAAAGCTGCCTGTGTTTCAAGGTGCAGCAAGAGAAAAAAATACATTCATAATACTGGGCTAAATTCTCAGCAGGTAGAAGTCAAACAGCTCTAACTTATCCTCAACTGAGGAACTGGTCCTATTTCTTTCCTGTGCACAACCACAGCTGACAATTTTAGACCTGTTAACTGAGCTCCAGGGATAGATTTATACTAAGAGCTTTTCCAGTGATGCCAGATTGCTATCAGTACACAGACTGAAGCATCATCCTAGGACACCTTCAGCTTGGACTAGAAAGCTGCACATCTGCTACCATAATGCACCCTGTAGTTCACACTGAACAAAAACCTCATGTGAAGACAGGTAACTGACACTTAACTGCATCAGTCAAGTGTCTGCTAAGGCAGCAGTGTTGATCAGAGAGCACGTCTGTTTCACACCCTTGAGCAGTAAAGAGTATATAATGTACATTCGGCTTCAGACTGGTGCAGGGTGTTGGACTAGATGATCTCTAGAGGTCCCTTCCAACCCCTACCACTCCATGAATCTGCAAAACTATAGTATTTTAACTACACTGCTACCTACAGAAGCATCTTCACAACAGAACAGAGCCAGAAGAAATAGAAGCTGTATTTCAGGGAGGCTGGAACAGTTTTTTAATTCAGTGCAAATGGGTTTGGGCTAAATTAAAACCTCTCAAAGTATTACATTTCAACATTTTATTTTGATTAGTATGTATCTCATCTAAAAGTTGATCTGCAGCCAAAAAAAAAAAAAATCTTGGGCAAAAGCAATAAGCATAAAAATAAACTAAAATAATTTGGTTTGGAAGTTAGCAAACTGTCTCAGGATGCCTTAAAATGAATTTTTCCTGTTGCCTTGCTGAAAAGTTATTTGAATTTCTCTGTCTGATTTTCCCCAGGAAGCCTAAACCACTATCTTTCCTAAAAGTTGATCTGCAGCCAAAAAAAAAAAAAATCTTGGGCAAAAGCAATAAGCATAAAAATAAACTAAAATAATTTGGTTTGGAAGTTAGCAAACTGTCTCAGGATGCCTTAAAATGAATTTTTCCTGTTGCCTTGCTGAAAAGTTATTTGAATTTCTCTGTCTGATTTTCCCCAGGAAGCCTAAACCACTATCTTTCCATAGATTCCGAAGGAAAAAAGAAGTAGGCAACCAATAATAACAAATAAAACCACCAAACAACAGCACCAACAAAAACTATTTACTTTTTCAGTGGTCTCCAGATTAAGTTCCTCTTAGTTCAGAAAAGGCCCTGCAGCTGACAAGTGTTTCAGGAGCTCTGACAGCTCCTTTCCCAGTGGTGTATGAGATGGAGAGGAGGAGACATTTGCACACTCTGTGCTCTGAACTGCTTTGATCCATCAACACCCACCAGTTAAAGATTTCACACCACTACCTCATTGATAAAGACTGTCAGCATCTTCACCACTTCTCTACTGTACACAGGTCCTTAGATGTGACTACTCCAAGTTTGCATTACTTTGCTTTACTTATTTTTCCCTAGGGAGAGAAATGTAGTATCTCCACCTTCTGTATTGAATATGGTAGATGTGAGGCTTGATGTACTATGCAAATTCACCACCACTTTACTTTAAACTGCACTCTGACTCCACCAGGTTTCTCTCCACCACTGCCTGGCAGAAAGCCATCACAACATACCTGAAGCCAATGCAGTGATACACACTCAAAAACATTTGAAGAGCCAGGAATTGAGATGTTAACTCTGAAACGCAGTAATGACAATGCAAATATCTTCATCTGACAGATTAAGATGATTTATTGCTAATCACCTGCACATAAACATCCAGGTAACATGCTTAGCCCCCCTGTCACTACAAATCATCAGCTGCACCCTGACAGTCTCCATTTTAGAGTGGGAACAACTGCTCCCTACAGTTTCCAAAAATGATGCTTTTCTACCACAGTACTATGAGATTGAGAATGGAATATATAGACAGAGAAATCATTGATTAGATTTGATAAAAAGACATCAGTGGCTTCTGTCAAACACGTAATGAAGCCCCAGGGCAGGGTGGGGAGGGGGACACAGTCTCAGGATGGAGGAAGGAGTATTCAAAAGCCTCATGTTTTAGGCTACACAGGACTTGTTCGAAAGGGTTGGATCCCATAGGTTTATCTAGCATACTGGAAAACTGGACCCAGCCTGGAACACCTTGACACACCAGTCCAACCCCCACTACCAGTGGTATAGCCATGCATACACCTGAAACTATTTCTGTTGCTCTTAACTTTGGTGTGTCCCTTTTGGGGACTGTTGCAATAGCGTAGGGGATATCCAGAGCATGATGGAAGTCCTAAATGTGTTTTACAGGAGGGCATACCTCTGTTGCGTAAAAATGGACAGATGACAGTAGGAAATGGGTTACTGAAGTCATTGTCAGAAAGAAAGCAACTCCAATTGCACAGCTGAAGGTATTTTCTTTAATTTTTAAATGGATGCAAAACTGTCAATAAATGTCCAGCCATGTACTGTTGTATCACAGAACAGACTGCTGCTAAGGGACTTGGGTGAGACTTGGGGCACAAAACACCCAGGACTGATTGTAAATCTGCAGATGAAAGAGGCAACCCCCTAGAATCTCAGCTTTCCAGGTAACACTGCTCTACTCTAGTCACCAGTGTTACACTAACTTTTGTCTGTTGAGCACCATACATGTGAAAAAAGTGTACAGGGCAGTATCAGGAATTCAGGTAATTTTCTTTTACAGTGTACTCTCCTAAATGCTAGATTTTACTTTATGTTTTTATAAACTACTTCTAGATTTTTCCATTTTCTCATTTACAAGTTGTATGCACAGGAGAGGAGGCATGTGAAGTGGAACCAAAACCTGCCCCAACATGCACAATAAATATAGGAAAAGATTCTGATATTGATTAACAACATTACACTGATGATGACCAATGCACTCTCATTGGAGAAGCTAGGGCCTCAACAGAAGCGGTCAAAAAGAGGTCTAAGATCGACAGCAACTTCTTGCATTTCAGACTCTAGAACTGCTTAGTAGAGTTTGATGATCTTCCCCAGGATACCAGCATCTTGCTGGTGTTGAGGTGAAAAAGGGAAACGACATTTCCTTGTCATCTAGATTTTCACTGTGTTGTTTCTTCCCCATTCCTGCAGTATATGTGTATAGTGTGGTTTCAGAGTACAACACTAGGATGTCTGCATTTTCAGTCCTAGCACTCATGGCTTTGATCCAACGGTGGTTATATTTAGTAGCTCTGAACAGGCTGCGGCAGCCAAACAGTGTGAGAACACTTTCTGGAGTAACCTTGTTTCCTTAGATCGTTTTTGATACACAGTGAGCAGTACATTGGCTGAGAATGCTTCAGACTTTTCCTATTGTGATGCCACACTGTAGAGCAGCTGACAGTGCACAACAGACATGTTGTCATGCACACCTATCCGCTACACATGGTCAAGGAGCCATTACAGAAGCCACAGCTCAGCCACAGCCACCTTTCCTGAAACTGCGTGCACTGTCACAAAAGAAGCAAGCAACAATATTGCTCTGGATCAGACCAGCAAGCTTAAGTAACCATATCATGGTAAAATCCACTGAACAAGAGATGTGCGGTTAAAACCTGACATTGCCCAACTTCCCCGTGTTCAACTCTTGCTTAAATGCAGTATTTTGCATTC
>NW_010269254.1:18853-50325 GCF_000690775.1 Eurypyga helias
ATTACTTATGACTGCTGAGCATTATCCATGGTAGGGCTCCTTTCAGTTGCCTGTAACTTTGCCAAAACAACTGTTTTACATATCATTCCCAGTGTCTCGCAGGCTGGCCAGCCCATCCCAGGCACTACGGGATGTTTTGTCTGGGATGGATCTCCCAACCTAACCTGGTCCTAGTGACTGCCCAGGTTTTTCTGTCCTGGTGGAAAGGAGTCAAGTAAGTTTTGCTAAGTGTCTAAGGAGGGAAGCTGAGGAAGGGAGAGCACATGTCTGCAACTCATCCTTCTGAGAGGGTAACGTGAGCAGGAGTTAAGAGTCTTCTCACCTGACACTCCATCTTAATTAGCTCTCGGGTCTTTCATGCTGTCCTATAAAGCATTAACTTTTCCTCAAAACTTACCTCTACAGCCCTTCCCCCAGACTGACTCCTTAAGACCAGTGACTAATTCCCAGTCTGGGAACTCTGGGAGATCTACCTGGCATTTGGCCCACTCCATCCCAGACCTGACAAAACAGAGCTAAGGCTGTTGGTTGGACCTGCAGGACCTCACACAGCACTTCTAATAATTAAGCTTCCTAATTTTGCTGTAATGACCTTGCATACATGACAGTGTGTTTGCTGGGTGAACACCAAACTGTGTTCTATACCTGCAACTAACTCTACCTTAAAGGATAATCAGGGGTTGACCATCCTTTTGAACACTGGGATCAAGCTTACATTAAGTTCAAAATTTCCAGCTAACTATAAAACTTAATGTTAACATAATCTGTATTTTACAAGCAGGCATAAAAAGAAAGAGGAATAATCCATGTTACTGGTCTGAGCCAGACTCCTCCTCCAAGGAAAAATGTAAGTAATAGGAAGAGGACTAAACACTAATCAACAGGAAGATGGTAAATTATGGATTTCAGAGACAGTGCTGGTTTATGAATGGCAAAGTATTCCAGGCAAAATGAGCTGGTTTGCTACAGTGAGACTGAAAAACAAGCAAAAAAGCGCAGCAGGGGCAACATGCTTGGATTTAATTACGGTTCCATATCCCATGGCTCTTGAATTCCTTACTGCAGTTAACTCTAGTTGTCTGGAATATGAACACTGTCAGAGAGACTTGTCAAAACGGCATTATCATACAACGCAGCATGCTAAATAGGAAGCTCAGGGAGAGGAGGCCAGTTCTGCTCTAAACTCAAACACGGTTTTGTTCCCTTTGCTGTAGTTCCCCGTATGCAAAATGGTGACTACGACAACTTCCTATTTCTGTCTTGTCTAACATGGCAGAGGTTCCACAACAATTAATGCTGGCTCTAAGCTACAAAATCACTTAATAAGGCATGACTGAGCTAGATCAGGCATGGAGGACACAATCACATTTCTGTCAAGTTAGCGAAAGCACACAATAGAGTTTACATCAGCTTTATGCCAGCTACAGGAGAAAAGATACCTAATCCAACATAAAATTGGAATGATATAAGCAGACCATATCTGAGCTGAAATAAAGCTTGCTGGTTTACAGCCTGGGGCAGGTATCTCATTCTAATTTTTTTTTTTAATAAACTTGAAACATCAAAATGAATTTATATCAGAACGGTGCTTTGTATCACATGGCTACATCTTTGGTACTAACAACTCTAAAATCATGTTAAATTCTTGAAAGAGTCTCAGACTGTCAAATCTTCAGTACATATTAAATCTCTCATCACAATACACACAGTATGAGGCTCTAGCCTCAGCTGTGCTTCAGGTCTTGTACCTAGATTTTTGTTTGCATTAATATCTACTTCATTCAGAGGCATCCAACATTTCTCTCTCCCTAGAGAACACATCTTGTAATGTTTTATTTAGTGTTCAGGTAATATCTTCATAAAGATCTGTGAGTAGAAAAGTGTGAGAGCATGTGAAAACAGTAAAAGTGTTGCTAACTGCAGTGACAGAGGTAGAGCAAAGAATCCTAAATCATAGAATCATAAAATGGTTAGGGTTGGAAGGGACCTTAAAGATCATCTAGTTCCACCCCCCCTGCCATGGGCAGGGACATCTTGCACTAGACCAGGTTGCTCAGAGCCACATCCAGCCTGGCCTTGAAGACATCCAGGGATGGGGCATCCACAACATCTCTGGGCAACCTGTTCCAGTGCCTCACCACCCTCTCCGTGAAGAATTTCTTCCTGATATCTAATCTAAACCTCCCTGTTTTCAATTTGTACCCGTTACCCCTTGTCCTGTCACTACAGGCTCTTGTAAAAAGTCCTCTCCCAGCACCCTTGTAGGCCCTCTTCAGATACTGGAAAGCTGCAATGAGGTCTCCTAAATCTCCTAATCTAAATAGATTAGAAAGACAGAAATAACTGCAGGATATTAAAAACACTGTATTATGTGAAAACAATGTGTACATTACAGAAAAATGAATCCTGGCAACAATGAGAGATGACAGGGAATGGCTAATTATGAAGGAATTTCTATGTGATAAAAGCAGCAAAGAAAGCACAATTTGGGTTGCAAAATAAAGAGACTTCACATCATCAATCCTCTTCCAACACATTACATGGCTCTGAATTTACATGTTGTCATACAGTTACCCACTGTATGCCCAGCTGAACACCTTCCCAGCCTCATTGCCAGGACTCCCTTTCCCCCGGCCACTCTCATCTGAATTAAGTGATTTTACTAAAACTGTCAATCTACCACTTCCAAGTCTACTCATTTACATCGTCTATCCATTTATATTGTAGGACAGCATCTTCTGCAATGGGGTCTGATAATTGAACCTCAGCATTATGTCTACACCACTATCCAGAAATAACCCAGAGAACATTATGCAAACCTCAAACCGTAGAAAATACAGAATAGGAACAACTCAGGTTGACCCTCACCCTGAACAGCGTATCATGTCTTTCTGAAGCATTTTCTCTACAGTACACCATGGCTTCAAGACAAGAAAGTGAGCAGAAAAAAAGGCAGGTGATGCAGAACTTACTAGAAGTGATATGAAAACATCACAGGGCCATGCTCGTAACAGTAAGTCAGAAAACATATCCGAAGAGTTCTGAAAGCCAACAACCTGGAGCATCAAAGGCTAGAGCTGTAAGGAAAGAAGCCTAGCTGGCCCTTTCATGATTCTACTAGGTCTTTACCTCCTGCAAGATCTCTCCCACCATAAGCAACTGGGAAAACAACAGAATAGAACAATAATGATTCAATGTGGAATCCATCTTTTCCCCAAACTCCCTGCTTCCTTTTCCCATTTTCAGATGTCTCCCACGTCTCCCACCTGCTCCCCGCCTGCAAAGAACTCTTACTAGAGGCCACAACAACAGTTGCTCATCTCTGTAGCCTCTCCAGTTGGACTGGTGTTATTAGCAGTGAGGCCCCCACAGTTCCTAATCAACTTTATTAAAACTGTTCATTACAACATATAGGCACCACTTGCATGTTTATGACAAAAATGAAACTCAAAGGCACAATTCCTACAATATTAACACATCAGTGTGTTGCAACAAATAAATCTGGTTTTCCTAGCAAAAGCAAGATTGTCTCTTGAGTCACAGTTAAAGAGAGTGACTCAGCTTCTCAATGTTGGTTTAAGATTAAATCTACTCTGGTCTCACATTGTAACAGCCTTACTCCATATACACAACCCCATTGCTTGTGAGTTCATTCTGCTTTCCCAATATCCTTCTACAGTAGGGAATGCACTGTCAATCAAATAAATGACTACTGATGTTTATGGCTTCATTGAATTAGTGTTTTTTAACTTCTTTGTCCCTCAAAATATTCTTTAACAGTGTTTACTCCAAAACTTATTTGGCTGCTATGATGTCCAATCTCAGATAAACACCCTTTCAGTCAATTCCTTTCATCCCTCTCACTTACATGTTTATTTAAAATATAGATATCTATTTTTAAATCTATATAGAAATATATTTCAGTTTTAAGGGCTGTGTTGAATGTTGTACTCCACTGAGATAGGAAGGAGTGGTACTTCCAAGAGATGCAAATTATTATGTTTATAGGGAAGTGATAGAAACATGCTACCTACTGTCTGGAAGGACAATGGGCTACAGGCCATTGCCATCACAGAAGCTAATGAGGCAGTTAACATTTCTTCCAGAAATGTTAGGAAGCAGAATTCTTCCTTAAGTTTCAAATAGCAGGAAGTCTCTAGATCTTCTTAGAAACGATTTAAAATATAGGTGGACAAATGCTAGTATTTGTTGAGAAGTAAATAGATTCTTTTATCCTAATGTCTCTTTAATGCTCAGCTACTTTCCAGGGTAGTTGGAAAACCTAACTAATTTTCCATTCCCATAGGTGTGTCAATCCTAAACAGGCACAGAAGATCTCTCAACTTGAGCATCCCAGCACAGGAATTGTAGATAGCCAAGAAGCAACAAGGCTGCCTCTGCTAAGATGCATGGTCTGCTTTAGGAGCTTGCAATTTAGGGTGTCAAGATGCCTCTCATCAGGAAGCATAAACATGCAGCATGCATGTCACAAATAGTCCATAATGGATACAGACCCTGGGTCTTGGGCCTTCCATCCTCTTTGGACTAGTTTTTTAACATTATTTGTAGAGCCTCACCAGCAGCAGTCTAAGGACAACAATAACAGCCATCACCTGAATGATGTTAGCAAACACATCCACAGATGTCATTCATCCGTGTACTGAAAGCAGAGGTTTTCAAGGATTTGCAGGTAGACAGGGTCACAATAACAGATCCAGGACGTACCAAAAGACACAGTTTCATATTTTTCATCAGAACAAACCCCTCCAAACCGATAACCAACCCTGGGTCAACAAAAAAAGCCTTTCCATTAATCTCAAATTTGTCCTTTCTAGGTGAAAAGTCACCCATACAATTCTCACCCATTTAAAGAGATATGGAAAATAACATTCAAAAATAAAGTTAAAATTTCCACCCCCATTCTTTTAACACAAACAATTCTCTGCAGCCATACACTGAGTAATTTCAGTCTTTACAACTCCTTCCCTTTATCCAACTGTGACGATGACAAGCTAAACCCAGACATTCTTTGGACATAGAGAGGAAAATCCTAACAATGACACTTTACATGCCTTGGATACCCCCTGCTCCAACTCCAATGTCCAAAGAGATACCTGCACTGAAAAGATGGGCAGCAGTTACAGCATTTCAAATTGATACCTAAGGAAGGCCAGCTTGAGTCAGCTCATTCACTAACCACAGTTGGTGCAAACAAGTCCCTAAAAGCTTACCAATGATATGAGGGCAGCAACAGGATTAGAACCTGGCAGGTAAAAATCTCCTGGAGACAGCAACCCAACCCCTCTATCCACCCTAGTTTACTTGCTTCCATCTCAGCTATATCAAGTTCCTCAGGCACTTAAAGTGGAGTGGGAATAGCTGAAAGAAAGAGCATGAAAAATAAACTGAGCAATCTCTATTAATAACAGCTGAGGGGAATGAATGAGACAGACCGGGTCAGGGCCAGGAGAGTGAGACAGGGCAGGCTGGGCCTCAGCATGCCAAGGGCTTCCCATTCTGAGAAAGAAACTTGGAATTAAGTACACTTTAAAAATAAACCTCAGTCATTTCTGAATTTCTCTCTCATGGCTTCAGTTGCAATGCTGAATCTCTGCCCACAGCAATGTATCTGGCTTCCAGCCAAAGATTTGAAAGTCACTGTGATCTTTTTTCCCTCTCCTTCCTAGCAATCCATAATTTTTAAGCATTCTCACAGCTGTGAAAGAAAAGATAAGCTGGGAGGGGGTAGTACTTGAGTACCCAGAGGCTGCTCTCTCACATTTGGTCACAGCTGGAATTCTTCATGGTCTTTGGCACAATCCCTTGCTATTGGTTCGGCTGCCTGGCTGCCCTTTGAATGAGCACAGCTATCTGAATAGTTTCAGAATTATTTCTAATTAGACAAATACTGGATTTTCCCATAAGCTGACATAAAAATGGACAGCTGTTTCCATGTGAAAAAAAAAAAAGTAGCAAGTCTATTTGGAGTAGAGGTTCATAATTCAAGCAGATGAATAGTCTGTTACAGACTTCAGTTTATGAACCATAAACTGCATCTCTGCCATCTCGAGGCCATAACACCATTTTCTTTATTCACATGGCCCTTACCTAGCAAAACTAACTCCATGGTGAAGTTCAGTTTGTGGCACTAGGGTTGCTGAGTATGTGATAAGCTCTTGGAGAAGCAAAGGCAGCAGCCAGGAGTCACAGTGGTCTCCTATCTGCCCAGTTGTTTAGCTTGAACTACCTGAGGTTCAGAGTCTCCCTTTGCCTGATGTAAAAACAAAACACACACACAGTAACTCAGTTGTGCTCAACCATTCACCTCGTATGGGACAAAATCACCTCTTCTAGAGGCCCTTAAGCATTGTACCTCTCCCCATCATGTCATTAGAGATCTGTCATGAGAGGTAGGTGTCAGACAACAGGGACAGGTGACATCTTGTGATGGGATGTGCACCCAGAGAGTCAAATGCAGGTGTTTCCTGCACTTTAAACACATCACCAGTTGTGTCCTTATTGCATGCATAGGAGCTGTTAGAATTTTACTCACATGCTGGGAAAAATCTATGCAGCCTCTGGGTAGGAGCACAGCAGGGACAGGAGTACCAGAATAATCCCTCCAGTCCTCGACCCACTTTCTGCCCACATCTGAAGAACCACCAACAAACAGGATGGGAGGGGAATGTTCTGGCTTATGCGGTATATGCTTGGCATCCCTGGATTAATATTTTTTTGAAACCTCGGGCTGTCCTGACAGTTTTCTAAAAAGCTGTAAATACAGGGTGAAACGTCCTCAATTAATATGCCTGCCTAAACTGTGAAGATTTTACTTTGGCTACAGAACGTGGATTTTTTCCCCCTCCGTTTTCAGGAAACAACTGAATTCAACTTGCTAATTTATATAACACTGCCACTGTGCAATTTTCCTCCTCAGATTATGCCTCTAACTTTGCCTGTCTCAACTTAGTTTATGAAGTCACTGCACGTGATGCACCAAGGAATGCCTGATAACACCACCAAAGAAACAACTGACAGATGCCACAGTTAAAATTTTAGCCATATCAGAACTCCATTGTGTCATGCCACTCTAAAAGGTAGAGCTGTAGTGGAAACAGAGTCACAGTAGTGACTCAAGATGTTCACTGAGTCTGGGCTGCTAAGTGGTAGGTGCTGTCTAAACATGCAGCTGGCAGTCTCTACTGTCTACAAGACAGAAGTAAAAACTGGTTGAGACAAACAACAACTAAAAATAGTCTAAGGAGGGAGTGGTAGCTAATGAGGATGTGCGTGGCTTTTTTAGACCACAACAAGAGGTGGTCCATGCCCTGCAGACTTTATCATTGTAACAGACTAGAGAATGGGCGGGCAGGGAATTGCGGGCAGACAAAGGGAGCAGTGTGTTCAGTCACACAGTAGGCATCAATAGAGCCTGGAATAGGAACTCACATTGCTCCATTCTGTGTCATGCACCATCCACTATCCACAACGTGAATGCACAAGCATACACATTCCCAGCAGATCTACTTGCTGCTTTATATTCCACCCACCGTAGATGAGCTGAGCAGTGTGTGCAACAAATTTTTGCAGATGACTTTCATGGACTCTGCACATTAATCACAGTATTAGGGGATTGGAAAGTATCTCTCAAACTTATTATCAACAGAAGAAGAAAGAAAGAATACAGTAAGACAAATGACTAGGTGATTGAGATGTCCATTATAATAGCACATCTGCAGCAAGGAGTAGAAAGCAAAACAAAAGGCAACTTTAGGCTAGTTATTACTTGACTCAAAAGTGCTGATTCATATAATGTTAATATTCAATCACTCTTGTGGTAGATTTTAGAAAATAAAAAATAAACCTAGAAAATGCTATCATCAAAGACCAGGTGAAAACCTGAACAGGGGGTAAAACCTGAACTGATAGTAGAACGAGCTTACAATGCAAAATCCCATTATGAAACACTTAGAGCTTGTCAATACTCACTTTTATACAGATTTAACTAAATTGACACAAAACCCAATGCACTTAACAGATTTAGCCCTTCAGCATAACTAAAGTCAGAGTACATGAAAAGTATATCAGCATGACTTGGTTGGACAGTGAATTATCTAAAGATCAATATCCATTTCGTTAAATGGGTTTAGCAATAGAGTGCCAACCCGTCACAAGCAAAGATGAATTCTAACCATGGATGTTATTTTCTTCCCTGGGCTCCACGGCCCAGCTCCAACACTATAACTGACTCGTTAAACACATTGGTTTGTAAGTTTGATTCATAAAATCTTAGTGTTGTACATCTCAAGCTGAGCTATAATCACAATTCATGCAAGAGCCACTAGGCAACACTGATTAGACAAGACTTAGCTAAACTTTAATTTCTAGCATTTGTGCTTTCCAGTAAGTATGAGCATAAGGATAGGAGCAGTTCAACTCCAAAAATCTCCCTGTTCTTTTGTGGGGCCTAAAATGAAGGTATGAGTAGAACTGTCATTCACTGTTTCCTCTCTTTGCCGTTTCTCATGCTCTCCCTCTTGTGGCAAAAGAGATTCACTTTTTTCTTTAAAAAAAACAAAACCTTCAATACATTCAGTAAATGACATTCTGCGTGAGCTGGCACGCACCACTGAGTCAACTCAAGAAGAAACCCAAAGCTGTTACAAAACAAAATAGAGGCTCTGTACTAACCCTTCTTTTCATTTGTAGTACTGAGACTTGCATCAGTAAAAGTGCTGATACCAGAAATCCGAGATCCCACCACATTACCTCCTTTCTTTATAGCTATGGTTTTAAACCATCTGCTTTGATACTCATATTTGCCCCATCATGACTGTGTTGTAAACTTTACTATCTTGTAAAGTGCACCCTCTTATAAGCTTTCATCTCTTTGGCAGGAGTGGGATTTACCTATATGGAAAAACAGCAGTAGCTGAGTAAAGATGTTAGAAAAGTGGTAAACAGAGGGAGCAAAGGCCATTTTCTGCACGGAACTGCAGAGAACAGACCAGAGTGCAACCATCAGTCCTGCTCGCTCTGTTACCAAGCAACTGTAAACAAGGGTCCATGAACTGAATCCAGTCTCAGCATCCATGAAGTCTCAGAGAATGGGATGGTAAGAACCATGACATGTCAACACCTGTAATAATGTTTTTTCATAACACATTTCGGAAGAAAAATTAGCATGTCCTCTCCAAGGTTACAGTACATACACCCTGTTTCCAACCCTATTTCTTATTAGCTACATCCAATGTCAACTCTCTTCAATTAGACACATTCATTATTCTAGCTAATCCAACATGCCCTGGAGAACTGGGATTAGGAAACAAGGGTATCACTGCAGGGACAGACATATTTTTAAATTACTGAAGATTTAACAGTCTAGAGACAGATCAGTCAGGTCAAAAGACTGAATTTTTTTTTCCCCCAGATCACAGGTGTGGTCTAGTCTTAGTCTATTATATTTTTATACTCAAGAAAAAACTAACAACATGCTACTTCCAATTACAACAATTTTATTCTACTGTCCATAGTTTACAGGCTTTATACTATGTGTGAACTTTTTCTTCTAAAAAGCTATAAAATGAAATTTCCTTAAAATGTTTTTCAAATGAGTATCAAAAGAAAAGCAAGCAATCCAATGTAAAAAAATCCAATGAAGACCATTAGCTGGATACAAAATTTTGATCTAGATATGAAGGTTCACTGAAAGAATTAAATAAAACAGATCAAACAAACCCACAGGCATAACTACTCGATGCTTTCCTTCCTTTATTTAATGTTTAGGCATTAAATATTCAAATTGCTAATCTAGAGGTCTCTCCACAAGACTGGAATGGCGTTACAGTAGTAGACATTCTAGTAGACCTCAAGTCCTTCTAGACCTTGGGGCCCACAAGGAAGCTGGGTGGGGGATTTCTTACAAGGCCCTGATGTCACAGGACAAGGGGTAACGGGTTTAAATTGAAAGTGGGGAGATTTAGATTGGATATCAGGAAGAAGTTCTTCACAGAGAGGGTGGTGAAGCACTGGAACAGGTTGCCCAGAGAAGCTGTGGATGCCCCATCCCTGGAAGTGTTCAAGGCCAGACTGGATGAGGCTTTGAGCAACCTGGTCTAGTGGAAGGTGTCCCTGCCCATGGCAGGGGGCTTGGAACTAGATGGTCTTTAAGGTCCCTTCCAACCCAAATCATTCTGTGATTCTATGATTCTCACACACTGTGTAGGAAAGCTTCTGTACAAATGCCATAAGAATCGTGTAAATCAAACACATGGATGCTACTCTAAGGTCAGAAGTCGCAAGCCCAGGCAGTGATGAGAAATATCTAAGAAGATCTGGGTTCTACAGAAAGGTAAGAACTGTCCTTAAGGATGCCAAGAAAAAGCCCAGCACAATGCTAGGAAGAGCTATACTGCTGTAGCTGCTGACTCCCAATGTAGTGACCAAGCAACAGCTGAAAATTTGCATGTCCTGTCTAACGTGTATAACCTAAGAGGTAAGCAGTCTGTTAGAAATAACAGTTGAAGCCTAGAAGATTTTAAAACAGTGCAGGAGGGAACGTTAGTGGAAATAAGAATTTAACACCACCGGAACAGTACATCAGAGTAGAGCCCTTTTTTCATTGTCACATAAAGACTTTTAATTTGTCACTCTGGACTTACTAGATCTAGCCTTTAGCATGATTTATATATTCTCTGATTACCTTACTCAGTTTGATCTAGAGTTTATAGACACTTTTGGATACTGAGGTTAAAAGTTCACTGCTACATGCAACACACTTATCTCTTCCTATGTGTCTTTTCTCCAACACTTCTTTTTGGCCTAACTTGGGCTAAAAGCCTGAACTTCTAAGCATAATTTCTGAAGTATCCTAGGGCCTGCAGAAGCATTCCTCCATTTTTCTCCAGCATTTTTTTAAATTTATTTACACAGTAATTTCCTGTTTACTTTATAAACTGCCTATTTCCTTAGCATCTGTGCTAAGCATAATGGGGCTGTAGGCTATGACCAGGGTCCTTAAGTAATGCTACATCTACATTCAGAGAGTCCTTTTTTATGCCACATCAAATGGCTACAGATAGAGCTTCAACTTGTAGTTCAACAATTAATACTTTAAATAAATTCTATTCAACCCATCTTGATCATAGCACTATGACTGGCTCTAATTGTTTGAACTTTTTCAAGGCAATAACAAGCTAAGAACTAGGGTTTCAACACCAAAGTTTCACCTCTTCACCATGGATGCTGAAAAGGGGAAAAAAAAAAAATATCACTGCCAGAAAATCAGCCTCTCATCATGATGCACTACCATTTCTGTCCAATTAATCATGACAACCGCTATTTGCATATACACAACTCAGCCAGTCCATTAGGACATCAATAAAGTGATGGTTAGTTAGCACTCACATGGCACTTTAAATGGCTCAGGTGCAATAACTGATTAAGAAGTTAGAGAAACTATCAAGCAAGAGCAGTCCGTACATTTTAGATGACTGTAATTTTTTTAGGAACTGAGAATTTGTTGGGGCTTTATCCCTCCACCCTCTCCAAATGCAACTGTGAAGGCAAAGTGGATTAGCAGTTCGCAGCAGAACAGAACATACCTCTTCCCTAACAGGACAGTATAAAATCTACCTACATTGGCACACTATAAGCAGTCTGATACGTAACACCAAGCATCACGTCAGAGCACCAGTCTGGCTTCGCTCTGGAAGTCCTTTACCACACTGTCAGTATTGTCAAGGGCTGAAGATTCTTTATATATAAAACAACTGCCTTTTAATCATGCCCATCCTAGGGGGACACTCTGGATGAACAGAATTTACGTACTGTGCTTAAACAGTGCCTCATTTCAATAAGCAGCAGTTCCAGAGGAACATCATGGTTATTGACCTTGGCTTCCCTGGAAACAAAGCATTAAGAGGATTAAAAATAACCCAAACAGGTTATCCCTAGTCAAAGCAATACAAACAGGCTCCCTACTTGAAAGTGAGTGTCAAACAAACCAGAATAATACAGATTAGCACTAAGGATAGTAAACCCATTGAAAAGCAGTGTCTGCTTTTTTGGAATACCCCTCACTTGTTTAGATGAGTCTGGAAAGAAAGATATGATTACTTTCATCTGTATAGGGGTAAGGTCTCTGTGCCCTCATATCACTGAGCAATTACTATAAAACCAAAGTGAAAGTCTTCACCTCAAAGAAACAGACCAGAACAGAGGCAGCTCTTGCAATGAACACACAACAACTGAGTGAAGACATTGAAGCTATGGTCAGATCATCTACTCAGCACATCTTCAGGAATTACCAGCCCTTGTCTCTAAGTCTCTGTTTTTAAGGGAGATGCATTAACACACCATTGCATATTCTTCAGCTAATGAATATTACTTTGTATTTCCACTAGACAGAGGTACATCCCTAAATTATCAAACCTCTGTAGAGGATGAAAGTTTAAGATGCATTGACAACAGCCAGTGATCAGAGAGCTCTATCCTAATACTAATCTTAAGCAGAGAAAAAGTTTACCTGGAAAGAGAATAGATTGTGATGATTACAACCGAAGAGCACTGAAGGGGGATTATATTCGGTCACCTCACTTTCTTCTAATTTTTGAGAGGTCATCATGTCAAGGTGAGAAAACAGATGTGCTGAAATTTTGACAAAAGAGCTTGAATTATGCATAAGGAGTGAAGTAGAAAGTTGCATTCGATGTACTGGAGAAAGAATGCGAAGTGGAGGCTGGAAGTGACAAAACAGCAGAATACACAGGTCCAGCTGACACTTTCCAACACCAATTCTAACTATTCTTCCAAATCCATGAAAAGCAATAATGATTTTTTTTTTTCTCTAAAGACAATGAGATCTGAGCTTCTGCCAAGAGCAAGGACCCATGGGACAATATTTGGATTCCACCCTCTCAACAAATGCACCATCTTCCTCACTATACTGTCCTGCAGAGAAGACCTCCACCACATGAAGAAGGCATCAGAGACTTCACATACGCTTTTATACATCCTCTGTTTGTGCTTGCAGAGGAAGCTTTTTCCTTTGTTTTGGACAAACCAAAGGATAAGAATAGGGAGGCTGTCTAACATTAAGTAGACACATCCATTTGTAGAAAGAGTGGATGCTTTGAAGCTGCCACCCTTGTAGTTCAGTAGGTAGAAAAATGCCAGTAGTTATGAGAGGAAAAGCCATTTGCATGGCTTATTTAGGGTATAAACTGGTTCTATGCCATTCTTGACATGTTGCACAAAATGAACCAGAGTATTTGGCATGCTAATATAAACTGACACTGACAATGATGTGGTGTTAATATCTGTAATGCTCAGTGTAGACTAAGTAGCTATTCATATCTCAGGCTAATTTCATAGATACGGTTAAATGTGGGGGTCAGAATGGGCAAAGTTATGATATAAACTCACATTTCCTCCCTGTAACATAGTCTAAACTGGACCTCAACTACTGTGTCTCAGGCTTTCCAGTTCATTTGCATGGATTCAAATTCCAGTCCAGTTCAAACTTCTACAAACAACCTTTTCTAGACCTACAAAGCTGCCTCTCCTGCATTTTGAGGCTCATCCTCTTCTAATGATGCAGAAAGCACTGAAATGCACACAAGACAAAAAGACATATTAATGCATTATTTAGCAATTTCTGAAAGTTTCATGGCTGCTGAATTCTGCACAGCAACCAGGACTAGCTCTCCACACACCTCACAAAACATCGAATCCACTCATGTGGTAGTAATTATGAAACTCCCTGAGGAGTAGACCTTGATGGATGCTTCAGTTGAAAGCTATTATCTAGTTCATATTGATTCCAATTAGCAATTAAGTTTTGGAACAGAACAGAAGGTCTTCCAGAACAGAAACTACTGAGACTATTACTCTCAGAGATCTGACTGGACACAACATCCTCACACTGGAAGAGGATGTCAGTACTGACGGACAATGACTCCTCAGGAGAAACCTACACAAGAAAATCATCCTGCCCCTCATCCCCCACCCCAGTCATGCATTAAGGAAGATCCTCCTTTTTCTCATTTTTTTAAATCCATATTGCTGGGCCTCATATCATTGTCTTTGATGATAACTACAGCGCTTATTCACATGAAGAGTTTTCACTATAGAATCAGTATTGAGCACTACCCACACGACAGCTGAAAGTGCATATCCTTTAGGAAATCACCACTAAAATATCATCCCCTCCCCTGCAGATCACATGCTAGCTTGCTGAGATTGGCATGCTCTCCCAACCCACCATCAAGCCATACTGTGTCACTGGAAACCAAGAAGTAATAGTAGCATCTACCGCCTTAACAATGGCTTTCACTTAGACAGAGGGTACATCTCATCTATTGTGCTACTAAATGACATGGGTTTAGACCTGTAAACTCTACCTCCTGGGATGATGGATAGGGCATCCCAATGGAAGGCTAACAGCAGCAGAGGTTTTGTCAAGAAGCTAAACGGAAAGAGATAGAGTAAAATACAGTGTGCTGCAAGCCCCTGGATCCGTTCTCCAGCTATACTTAAATGCCTTATGGAGCTCACTCAGTGGCATCAGCATCAGGGACTGCCACCTACCCTGATGATACTAAATCATCACTCCTCAGAGCCATGTTACACCTTAATGCAGAAAGGGCTTTTATGTACAGTATGAAGGAAATTAAAAACCAGACAAAAGAAAATTATTTCAGGAGGCTTTCACTTCAATGTGAAATTTTCCCAGTATTCCAGGACAAAAGGACACCAAGAACCCTAAGTATTGCTGCTATTTAAGAATTGTCTCAGTATATTTCATTTAATCAAAACTTATCCCACACATTCACTCCGTGAACAAACAGTCGGTGCACTTTTTGTCTCAAAGACAGCAAAGAGACTTGTTTAGATTAGTCTACATAAGTCTTCATGGATTCCTCACTCCTCTGGGGAGTCTGCATTCCTTCCACAATTGAATCAAACCTGTATTGTCACCCAGCAAAGCGTGAGGGTAAGACGTGTATCATCATTGCATTTAAGCATGTATTTTTCTGGACAGACTACTGAATGTTAATCTATGCTGTGAGACAGGAATTCCAAGATTTTTCTCACAGTTTGCCAAGGGCATGTCACACAATTTTGAGTGTGTCACTTAAGTCTTACCTTCAGAACTGTGTCCTCCTACCTCCCACTGACTTCAGTGGGTGTTCTGAACTTAATTTCTGGAGGTCAATCCCTTAACTACTCAGTGTCCCAGCAACCTCCCCTGTGAAATAGGAGTAGATTACACCTGTACTCCAGATGAATTATTCCTGAACATTGTAGTCATGTGCAGCATCATTTATTTTTTATCTTTATGTTGCTCTGAATCAACAGAGCACTTGACAAATAAAAATTTGCAGCTGCAAAATTTGGAGATTTCTTCAAATTTTCTTCAAATTTGGAGATTTCTTCAAGCAACACAACTCTGGAAATCCAAGTTACTGTTCTAGCTGCCTGTGCTGTGAAATTCACCAGCAGTTGAAGGGTAGGTAATCACCCCAACTAAAATTTTCAACAAAATAAGTCCTGCTGGGACCTGAATCTGAACTGCACTAGGTGATGACATTTGGGTGGTGCACAGTGTTAGTGCGGCTATTCCATTCTTCAGCTTGGTGATTCTGACATTATCTAACACTTCATATTTAGCTGAACAACAGATCAAGATATCAAAACCAGACTTTTATTTCAAGAAGAATGCCCATTATTGGACACCAAACTCCCTGGCTCAAATCAAAGCTGACCAAATTATATTCTTGGTCTCTGCCTCAGTTTTCCTTTCTGTAAAATACAGATTATAATATCTTAACAACTTCCCTGAGAAAACTAGGAAGGACCAGTGAAAGAACTGACAGTTCAGTAAACAGGAGCAGTGTTCACCCTGTGTCACCACATAAGGGCAACAGATGATCTGAGGCACCAAACTAACAATACAAATAGTAATTGAAAAAAAAAAAAAACAAAACTATAGAAAACTCCAAAAAATTTATGACTCAAAGGTAGTGCACATTCCTAGTGCTAGCAAGACTATCCAGAATGTCCACTTTACTGTAACAACAGAAAATGAGCAGAAATATTAAAACAACTTTTCCAGAGCTTGTTATCTCTAGCTGTTAAAGACATGATAAAACCTAGTGTAGGAGTAGGTTAGCTCCCACCTGCTGCTGCAAAGCCCATTCACTTCAGAGACATCTGGTGCTAGCCACTGTCAGACACAGAATACCAGGCCTTGGGTCAGATCCAGTCTAGCAACTGCTGCATTCTCAGAAAACAACAGACTTAGATAATTTGATAATTAACGGCTCAGCAAGAGTTCTGTCCAGGGAAACTGAACTATCAGTGAAAACAGGCCTTGGTCATGCTTTATTTTAGCCATTGTCAGAGGAAGCATACTGCTGCAGAGATTTCTTCAAGTATGATATTCCTCCTGTTTTAGATAATTCAGAGCAGAGTGTTGAGAGCAGGAGACAAGAGGTGTGTAGATCAGCTTCAAAGCCATAAAATCAGAGTACACTTTACTTCCTCACCCTACAGCATCACAGAAATCAGAGAATGATTCTTAAGCCCTCCCTGGACTATGCAAGCCTGCCAGTTAACACCAGCTTGAGTCTGAACAACTCAGTGTGGATAAATTCCTGTGAGAGGACTAACCTGATTAATTAATAAGACCATGAATTCACATGGGTGGTTTGGTATTCAGAAGAGATGTGGAGAACTGGAGTGGGCAATGGCTGGAGACTTGCAGGCTACAGTCCTTAGGGCATTTTCCACTATATCAGAAAACCCCCCAGCTGTGCAGTGCAAAACAAGAGTGCAAGTTCAGTCTGCCATATTCAGATGTTCTAAAACATTATGAAAGGGTAAACTTCTCTTGAAGATTTCATGTCAGATGAGGCACAGTCTGCTCCCATATCAATACCAGACAAACTGCCAGCATAAAACCCTACTATGCACTCTATCTAATCCCATATAAACACTGATGAATCAGTGAGTCCTGTGAATCAGAATCACATTTATACTGTCAGGTGATCTAGCAACAAAAATCTGGTATTAATAAGCATGGAACCAGGGTGCTTAAAAGCAGTAATTCACAAACCATCTCACCAGCAGTGTGCTTGGGGACTTTTTCCAACCCCTTAACAGCTGCCTAAAAAGCCTCACAACTAACTAGTCCCCTTGCTTCAAGAGAACAATTTACATGCCAGTCTGTCTTGTATGTTTCTCCTCCACTAAACTTTCCCCCTACCATATATACTGGATCTCCAGAATAAAACCAGAAGCAAATTAGAACATAAAATAGAAACATATAGTAAGGCTCCAAGTCAATGACACTGACAGCAGGCACAGAACTGCCCAAGTCTGGCTCTGGCTCGGACTAGCACACCCCTAACAGTAACATCTAAGAGACCCTTCACATTGCTGTTTTCAGTCAGATCCCCCTCATCTCCTTGGAATCTCATTTGCTTCCCTACAATGATGGTTGAACTATTTTGTGCCTCCCGAGGGAGAGCTGGATGCCTGTCACTTGAATTGCTTACAGTCAGGCTGGACAAAGCACATGAGAATATGCCGGGGGGGAACAATGCTGCATATGATTTCTCAGCATTCCTGAGAGCTGCAGACAGAAAAGGATTGAGGGAGCCAAAGCCCTCCCTCCCATCGTCCTTCAGTCTGACTCTTTGCTCAGAAGGGGTGTCTGACCCAATAGGCTAATCAGCAAGGCACACACATTGGCACATACAGATTTTCCCACACAGAAAGCCAAAACACTGATTTTTCAAAGCTTTACTCCAAGAGCTAGCCACAAAAGACCTACATGTTTTGGGCAGTGGGAAACAAGCCCCTGATTTCACCTTTTCAGCAGTCCTTAAAGTAGTTTAAGTTCCGGAAGATGTTGCCCTCCATATGGGAAGGGAACCAGTCACCACACAGCATGAGACTGGTGAAGTGGAAGGTTCAAGATGAGGCTTGTCTCTGGTCCTAGCACCCCCATTTGCATCCAGAGCAGCTCTAGATGAAAGCGTCTTAGGCAGCAAACTGTGGTGGGAAGCAAACTGGACATACCCTACTGCCTACTTAGTTCCTACCAGCACCCTGGAGTACTTTGCTGAGTGCCACTGGGAGCAGTCTGGGCCATGCAGGACTGCAAGTACCACAAGAAAAGGAAGGTTCCAACCCAAAAGCAAGTGTAGTTAGTGTTGACAATACAAGTGACAGGGATAAAGGTCCAAGGTTCAAAAAAAGACCACGGTCCTGAAAGCCATGGAACAAGCATTACCAATAGAAAATTTAAATAATCCCACCCAAAACCAACAACAACAACAAAAAATGCAGCTAGAAAATGTGAGGAAAAAACGACAAGCTAAATAGACAGACCTGATTTTAGCAATATGCCATATGGGTTTTCACCAGTTACACAGGCAGGGTGCTTGATGTTGGCTGCAGACTACATACACTGGATGCAGAGAATCAGCAAAAGGAAGGGGGATTACAAGTATGAGCACAGAAACAACTTCTTGTGCACACAGCAGCCTAGAGCATAAGATGCAGAACAATTCCAGGCAGAAAACAGCCCTGATGTTGTCCATTTTTGCTATATCTAAGGAAATTACTTAGAAGTTTGATTTTGGATTTTTTAAAGCAAAAAAATATTATTACTTAACACAGCCAACTCACATAATCAAATCCACCCTCAAGTCTTTAGATTTTTCACTCAAAACAATAAGGAAAACTATCCTTACATTATTTTATCTTTTAAGTTTCACATCCTTTTTCTATAACTCAGAAGCAGGTTTGTAGCCCCTTGTAATTTTTGTTCCATTTCCAATTACCTCACTAAAACCATTGTCTCAAACACATCTGAAATGCTCTTTAAGGATTTGGTGCTGAGCCAGCTATAACCAACTCATCATGCTCCCAACAGTATTTTCAAATGTTTAATATATCTGAGAATGAAATTCCAAGAAATTTTATGTGGGCAGATCTCCAAACCTGAATTTTCTTTGACCTATGTTCTCATTACTTCCTACATATAAGCAAGCATAGATGGTGTCTTCCCAAAAGTGAATAGGCAGAATCATTTATCATGTTGTCATTCAGAGGAGGAGAGACAGGAGACAGGGGAAGGCTGACTTTATGAACCATTTTCACAAGCCATAATTCTCAAATGCTTAATCAGAAAAGTCAAAGAAACTTCTCTAAAATAAGGGATAATTTCTTGCGATTATGAGATATTCAAAAAAGCTCACAAGAATATTGGTAACAAGAAAAAGAAAGCTTTTAGTCTTACTCTGCTCCCCATTGTTTAGTCTGTTTTTGGTTGTTTGGTTTTGTTTTGTTGTTTTGTTTTTGTTTTCCCCAAAACCTGTCAATATTTAGCACAAACTTCCCCTGGATAAGGTATAAGCGTAGGACATTTTCATCTCCACTGTGAACTTTGCAAATAATTATAATTGGTCGAAGATGAAGAGCAAGAGGGCATAACTGCATTTACAACCACAACACTTTGCAGCAAATAAAATATTAAGAAAAATACATATTCTAGATTGCCTACCATTGCTAAACCAAGCAGTTAGCATTGTTGTTATATTTCTTCATGTGCTATTTGACTGTCATGCCATAACACATGTATTCATATAACATACAATCTCACTAGATTTATGACAATAATTTGGTTCCCATTATGACAGTACCTGAGCATATCACAATCTTCAGTGTTCAGTCTCAATCCCAGGCATTATTAGCTGTCTTTCACAAAGAAAGAACTGAGGCTTTACAGGACTAAGCAACCGTTTGGGGTCAGAACGATGACTGACGCAGAGCAGGGTAATAAACTCAGGTGTCTCAAACCAGAGCTTTAATCGTTGGACTTCCTTAGATTCTCTTACCCTCTGTATTTTATTGTTTATCCACAGCATCTCAAAGGCAAGAACATAGGTGAAGAAGCCATAGTGATACATGATCTTTTTCATTTCTCATTCTGATGACCGCAGTTCACTAAGGAGCCACTGCATATCCTGGCAACCTCATAAAACCAGGACACTCAATAGAAAAGACTTTACAGTCTGTGGAGATAACTTAATGATTTCCCCTACCAACTGCACATCTGATTTATGTTTTGATAAACAAAAGGTGCTGGGAGACAAGGCTACGCCATCATAGGTACTGCTAGGATACTGCCTTAGCCATTTAAATGGAGAAGTGTGTCTGTTGCCCATCCCACAATGAAACACTAAACAAGGTTTTTGGGGGGAGAAAAAAAGCTTTCATACACACTTTTTTTTTTTTTTTTCTCATCACCATGATGCCAGGGCAGAGCTCAATCCACTTGGTAATGGCCAACTCACAGTTGGTCCTGCTACAGGGAGACATAGCCAAAAGAAGCCATAGCTGAAATTACTGGTCAGCAGTGGTTGTACCTTGTGCTCCCAGGTACCTCGGGGCCCTCAACTGCTAGCTCAGTGTCACAGGTCTATTAATGAACTGGCACATACATTACACTTCCCAGATGAAGTGTAATGGCCTTTTTATAGATTTGTTAGAACTGGGTTAATTTAAAAGGAGATTTTCAAATAGCTCATCTCATTCATTTCTCAACTCCCCGCCAGATTCACTTGCTCAGTTCATTAAATCTGCCAACACAGCATGACTGAATATCCATTCATACTTGGATATGTTATTGTACTTTGAGAGTTTAGAGAGAATATTTTTGCAGCAATGGCTGTGGGAGGGCAGAGAGCCTCTCCTGTAACTTTAACTGTTCCCCAAGCAATACTGAAATTCATCAGCTTTACTCTTACAGGACCCGGTCCTCCCAAAAGTTTACTCAAATCATTTACAGTTATTGTCAAAGCCTCTGCCACAGAGAGCACACTGTGAACTCCCTCCTTACTACCAACTTTTTAAGATAAGAAATAAAATTCCACTAAAAGCAAGGGGTCAGTCCTGTGTATGGGGTCAAGCAACAGCAAACTCTAGTCCATTTTCTCATGTAGCATCTACCAACTATAGAATATAAAATACAGCCATGGGGTCACCCACACAATACTCACCTGCTATAAAGTTTTATACAGCATGCCCTCTTCTTGGTTAAAAACAAGTTTAGTGACTTTTTCCTTTCAGAAGCACATTGACTACATAACAGCTGCAAAACTTACCTTTCAGACTGCTGTTTCACTGCCTAGACTGAGGCAACTGCAGATATTAAAGTCACTAGTAAATCAGTAAACAGGTAACTGTTAAAGTAGTAAAATGAAGAGCCTATGTGCCACTACAAAGTATTCCAAAGATCAGAACAGTTACTGAACTTTTTTCCATGATACTTTTAAAAAAGACAAAATAGTTATAGATTTAGATAGACTTATCAGACTATAACACCGCCTCTTTTTCTCTCACTCTCCCCTTAATAATTAGTTTGTTCTGCGTTTTAAAACATAGATTTGTTGGAACATAGACTACCATCTTGTTTCAAACTGCTGATTCCAGTATCACAGGCCCAAACAGTTGTTGAATCACCGAAGATTTGTATTTGCATTTGGTCCAAACTTCTGTGATAACCCAAACATTAATGATGGAAAGAAGCACTGACTTGAGTCGTATTCTATTCAAATGCTGGAAAACTCTGTCACATGGAAACAGTTTGGGAGAGGGGGTGTCCCTTTCTAAAGTAATATTCTTTCTCATATGAATGAATTGCCATATAATCACCTGCAATCACCTAGGTTATACCATGTGACAACTTGCTGAAAGTCAAAACAAGATGCTCAAAGCTTTAGATATTATCATTCCTAAAAATGTTGTTGCCTGCTTTTGTTGCTAATTTATACTTGCTAATAACGTTAACATTATACTTCCTGAGAATAAATACAAATCAACAAAATAGCATTGTTTATTATTCCAATAAACATTCAACACACAGAGGGTTTGGTTTGGTTTTGTTATATTAGATACATCCCTGAACACTGTCAGTAACTGATTTGAAAGACCCCTTTGCTTATAGCAGCTGCTCACAGCAATATGATCACCTACAACAGATGCCAGGCATCCCCTGTTAACATTTGAACAAAGTACCAAATATTAATTACAGTAAAAAGCAGTTGATAATAACAAGCACAGCTGCTCTCAACATACGAAACGGAACTGTTAACTCCTCCAAGTCAGCAAGCATGCCCAGGAAGTTTGGACAAGACTGTCATTCACAGGCTGCAACACAAACAAGGCTGTTTTGTACAATCCCCTCTGGGACTGATACCTACAAGTGTCACCAGACTACAACAAGGCTGGAGGCCACTTCCCGGGATGCCTTGAGAGGAACAGCAGGTGAGACACCATCAACATATCCTCATCAATGTTTTGACTTGCATAGGTAAAATCTCCCCTGCTTCTGGAGTTCCATGGCTTGCTTGTTTGGGGAAGGACGATGAGGTTTTTAACTCTCCCCAGAAGACAGCAGGGGATCCCAGCAGTGCTGAACCTTGCTCAGCACAGCTCACAACTGCTCCCACAATGAATGGGTTTGGGTACCCAAACATGGGTTCCATTACTATCATTTCAGTCTGAGAATTGTGCCTGGCACACAGATTATGGTGTTGGGTTTTGTAATCAGTTGTTATTAGGGGTGGAGGGAAAAAAAAACAAGAAGCTTGCTATGCCAGCTACTAACCACCGCGTTCCTCCAAACACCAGCTCTTTGCACAGTTCTCACATACTGCTGTAGAGGGTTCTTCTCCACATCATGCAGTGGTTAAACCACCCTGACACCTCATTTGCTTCATTTATATGAACTGAACAAGTTCTGCATCATCCCAAACAGCCATAACCAATTATTTACCTGTATGGACATGAAATATATAACCTTCTCCAATTACTCAGTTATTTAGAGAGAATGTGTCGGGTACTGGGCACTTCTGCAGCAGGAAAGATCGCAGAATTGCTGTGTTTGCCACACAAAGCCTTGGTCCTTTGCTTAAAATGTCATTTAGTCCTCGAGAGCACTGTCTAGGGGATCTTTCTTCTAGCAAACAATCCTGATGCTGCATGACAAGTATTTTCTCAACTTTAATGTTTCACTGACTTCTCCAGATCCAGGACAAAATTACAAGTGACAGAACTAATTACAAAACTGCTGAAATTTAATATTCAAGTGTTTTGTGTTAAGGGGGATAAGGACAGGATACTTGAGCACTGATTTTTTAAATCCAAATGAATTTTTTTTTTTTTAAGTTTAAACTAGGTAATGCTTTTCAACTTTCTTTTTAAAAAGTTAACTACCTCAAAATAATTTATTCCATCTCCAGTGGAAATGTGTATTTTTTGAGCCACTGAGAAATTTACCACAGTCATATCACAGTGAACCAAACAGCTTTTAAAAGAACACTGTAAACAACACTGTAAACAACAACTATTTCTCAATAACTTAATCAGTAAACAAGAATTCATTTTCTCATTCTCCTGAGTATTTGTCAGGTAGCATTTGCTAAATCACTTCCTTTCCCTGTGCCACAAAATGAAGAGGGAAAAAAAAACAAAGCTTGCCTTGTTTAGCTTTGCAGTAGAGTGAACCACAAACAAAATAATGTAACTGTTGCAGAAAGGCAACTCATTCTGAAATGTATTAAAAGAACTAATGGATTTTCTGCAGTCTTCTCTGACCCGTTAAAGTTTCACCTCTGACGTCAAGCCAGGTTTGGACATCAGACAGAGGCATGGACAGACGTACCAGAGAGGATCAGTGAAGAAGAGTGAGAATGACTTAGAGCAGATCTCATAGAAAAGATGGAAAACAGTAGGTTTGCTTAGTCTAAAGAGACTGAAGTAGTGACTTCTGATAATCTCATAAAATTTTAACAGCTGTCACTGAAAAAAATAAAACTTAACGAAAGATTCATCTAGGCTTTAAGAGAGTTTCTGTTGTTAGTGCTGCTTGAAGAAGCTGAAGAGAAAACTCATGAAGTCTATCATTGAAACCCTGCTCTATGTCATCTGTCCAAAATTGCCTGCATGCATAGAATTTGGTCTGAACACAGGAGTAGGGTAAAATGACCTCTTGAAGTAATTCTTAGAGCCCTGTATTTCCATAAAAACACTTAGTTCTCTTTTTCTTTTTTTAAACATTCACATCAGCCACCTCTTTTCACTTGGGCTCCGGCCTCTGCTGTTGCTTGCTTGCCCTAAAGAAATACAATGATTAAACGAACATGATACCACAGAAGATGCAGCTACCAATGCAGCCAGTGTTCGAAGAATTTATTTCAGATGTTTCAACCAGCAAGCCCAGTAAAACATGTCCAAATCTAGCACGCTATTCATCTCTCTAGACACAATGACCTAACTTTCTAAACACAAAACACCTTGAAAATTATTTTCACACATATAGTGTGGGTGACAACTGCTTGCATAAGATTAGGTGCTCCCAAACTTTTGTGGATGTTTAGATAAAGGCCACAATTGGGAAAAAAGTCAGTAGTCCATGAAACCTCAATTCCTGTATAGCTCAGACTGTCAAACAAAACCCAGATAACCTAAAAGACTGCTCCTACACATAAAAACTAATCAGCAAATCTGGTTAGCTGGAGTGGGATATGAAAAATATGAACACTGTCATGCTCCACACACCAAATTGTATCTCTGTGCCAAAACTTCATGAGAAGGTTGAGCAAATTAGTAGCAGATAAAGGTTCATCAGCCACAGAACCTCTAAGCTCTGCATACTAATGGCCATTAAATAACAAACAGTATCTAAAGAACATCTGGGCAGTTGGTATTTCTACCACTGACAGGATGGCCTGTAGGAAGAGATAATTGTCTAGCAGCCTGAAACCTGTATGTGCCAAGTCTTCAGCTGCCTTCTTGAACAAGTTACCTCATTTCTCAGAGCCTCAGTTCACATACTGTAATTTTTTTTAGTTTTTAAAAAATATCTATGAATCCAACACTACAAAGCTACTCATGGAGACCTCTACGTGAGATACTCTAGCTAAAACCTATATGGGGTCAGAAAGGCAACTCATAAATCCTTGGTGAAGGATGGAGAGTAGGTAAGTATTCTCCAGGTACAAACCTCTAAAACATCTCTTTATTTTTGAAGTCAACATTTTCACAAAATTAACCCCTTAGTAAAAAATTAGCAACATTAACTTTAAGAAGCCTTTCACACAGTACATATAACTGACAGCTGGTTTATACACTTTAATAAAGTCCCAAGAACAATAAATACAAGTTCTGCCATAGGTAATGTGTTTGTGTGATGGGATATATCAAGCCACAAGCCCATGCTAGAGCAATTTGTTCCTGAAGGACTACACCCAGTGGAAGGGATCCATGCTGGAGAAACTCATGAAGAAACTGCAGCCTGGGAGAAGAATTGACATCAGAGAACTTCATGGAAGACTGTCTCCTGTGGGAAAGGCCCCACACTGGAGCAGGGGCAGAGTGTGAGGAGTCCTTCCTCAAAGGAGGAAGGAGCAGTAGAGACAACACGTAGTGGACTGGCCCCAACACTCATTCCATATCCTGCTGCACTACTGGCAGGGAGGCAGTAGAGAAATCAGGAGTAAAGCTGAGCCCAGGAAGAAGGGAGGGTTGGGGAAAGGTGTTTCAAAGATCTTGCTTTAATCTTTCATTGTCCTACTCAATTGTCCATTGATTGGTAACAAATTCAACTGATTTTTTTTCCCCAAGTCATGTCTGTTTTGCCCATGACCATAAGAACTGGTGAGTGATCACCCCCATCCTGTCCTTGTGTCAACCCACAAGCTTTTTCCAATGTTTTCTCCTCCTCATCCTGCCACAGGGGAGGAGTGAGCGAGCAGCTGCATGGTGCTTTGCTACCAACTGGGTTTAAACCATGACCTGTGGTAGGATGACAGGCGGAAAGCCCTGTATAGATAGACATTGTATTTAGGAAAAAGAGAACAGAAGATATAAGTTAGAGGAGAGAGCACCCATCTCATTTAATGCAGTTTAGGAAGTTTTCCTGCTACAAGAGAGTGATGTGGTAACAGAAAGCATAAGCAATGTCCCTGCAGGGGTCCATCCTGCCTTTATGATCTTTCTCACTATGAAAGCCTGAAATTAGATCAACAAGTAACAAGACTGTGTTGACAGTAAATACCAGCCAGAGGTTGTGTACACAGCAGATGTTATCAAATCTTCAGGTGTTACCTTCAGTCATGTAAAGATTAAACACAGCAGGCATTTAACCTATAAAAGGCAGTTCATTGAAGGGGCAACTGAGGCTCTTCACAAAGGAGGGAACTGCTTAAACTTCTCATCTGATGTAGTGGTTATACATTAAAGGCCTCTGTACATTTATCATTTTGGCCTTGCATTTCCTGTCCTGCAAGGCTCTATTCCACTCCACTTAATATGTCACATACTCATTTTTGGAGGATAAGGTCCAACATCACACAAAGTGACGTTTACTTCCTTGGGTAACAATAACCAAAAATACTCAGCACTTCTGAGTGCAAAGTATTAATATTAGGGGAAGGAATCCACTTTTTTTTTTTTAAACTTAAACATGTTTCCAAGTTACAGCAATCAAAAGCTGTAGAAATACAACTTTTGATTAAAAAGTCTTTTTAAGGAACTGTTTCAAAGAATTGCAACTAGTTCTTCTTAGCAACCAGCCACTATCTTCCATGATCAGTCAAAAAAAAAAAAAAAGGCTGCAAATCATACAAGAGACTGAACATAGGATTTCAGTGGTTTGATCATATCAGGGTTTTTTTTCCCCTCTGTGGAACATAAGTAATGAAGACCATTAAAGGTTAACAGTACTTTTCCATCAACTAACAGAGCAACAGCTCTGATGCATTAGGTCAAAGGTTAGTGTTTGTTTTCATTGACAGAAGCAGTCATAGAAAAGTTTTCTAGATGAATAATAATTGATCAGATAACTTCAGGATAATATTTCCTTTTAAAACAATTCTCTCAACTTCTCAAGTTTCTAGTTAATTTTTGAATTTCAAAGAAATAAAGAAAAGTGTGTGTGTGTCCCCCATCCTAACATATATCCTTCATGACATCCTTATTAGCTATAGGTACATGGAAAAAGGAGGATGAAGCACATTTGGGTCAGTCATACCAAGGAACACCAGTTGTAGATCTGTGCAGGTGACATTCTCTGCTGTGCTCACAGAGCCCCCAGTTCATTTCTTCCCACTTTCTCAAAGAGACTGTGAATTCCTCCTTTATGTCCTTTGTTACACCTTGGGTTTTTGAAAAGGATGCAGAATTCTCATAAAACTCCCAAGTCTTTTTTGCTACTATGGTTATAATGTAAACTGATCAACTTGAAGTGAGGAATGTGTTCATGTACTTAGTTTCATATACATTCCCACCCAACACAGGCTGTTCTCACAGCGTTTATGCCCTACCACACAAAGAAAAGAATTGTTTCTCATAGGAAGGAAAGTGTGCAAAATAATCAACACAAGCTTATTTATACACATACTTTTTCATCTGGAGACTTCTTAATTATGAAATACCACAACTGTGCTACTATGTGCTTTGCATGTCTTCATGCCTAGAAAATTGTCCATTGCACAGCCAAGCATATAGAGTATGGTCAAAACCTACTCAATATTCCTAGTGAGAACCCATGCTGGTCTTCTCTTACATGCTGGAGCGGTTTGTGAAGAACTGTAGCCCATGGGAAGGGCCCTCATTGGAGAGATTAATGGAGGACTGTCTCCCACGGGAAGGACCCCACGCTGGAGCAGGGGCAGAGTGTGAGGAGTCCTCCCCACCCTGAGGGGAAAGGAGCAGCAGAGACCATGTGTGCTGAAGTGACTGTAACCCCCATTCCCCTGAGCTGCTTGGGGTGGAGGAGATAATGTGGAACAAAGTTGAGCTTGGGAAGAAGGTAGGGGAAGATGTTTTTAAGATCTGGTTTTCTCTCTCATTGTCTTATTCCGATTTCACTTGCAACAAATTAAATTGATTTTTCTTCCCCAAGTGGGTTTTTTGGGGGGTTTTTTGTTGGTTTTTTTTTTTTCCTGTGACCCTAACTGGTGACCCTGCCCTTGTCTCAACCCACAAGCCTTCCCTGATATTTTCTCCTCCCCATCCTACCACGGGGGAGAGGAATGAGTGAGAGGCTGCCTGGTGCTTAGTTGCCAGCCAGGGTTAAACCATGACACTTCTGTATCTCAGATAAGACCAGGAACACTGGGAAAAATGGGACTTACAAGGCATACACTTTGCACCTTCTTAAGCACAAAATCATAACAGAAATCATGCCTTGGCAGCTCACATCAGGCAAGATTGAACGGGCAAATACTGTTTGGCTGAGAACAAGTTCTCCATTTTTCACATTTGCCCCAATTTGGAATCTGCTGGTGTTTGTGTCACTTTTTTTTTTTTTAAAAAAACCACAGTGAATAAAATGCAGGTCTCCCTTGGAGAGCTAAATTGAGCAGCCCAAATTAATAGCTAGGTTAAAGAAAGTAAGCAAAGTCTTCTTTTACAATCATGATTACATTGTATCACTGGAAATTCACCACAAATTCAGCACATAGTAAGTCAGCAAATCTAAAGGAGAGGGTAAAGGGAAAATTCAGTACTCCTACCCAGAAGGCTGGTACTTTCTAGCCAGCAGGATAATTCTATTACAGGGACAGAATTAGATGGGTGAGGATGATAACACTCCAACTTCCATTCTGTCCTTAAACAAGAGCAAATATCCCTAAACTCCCACCTCCCTTAAGCTTGCCTCTGCTAGCTGTAAATAACCAGCTGCATTCAGGGACACTAGCACTTCAGCTTGCCAGTTCTAAGAAATCAGGATCTACTCATCAGCTAGCCCCATCTGTGCCTGATGTGCTAAAATCTTATCAGCACAAAAAGCTGATGGGTAAATGCGATAACCCAAAACATACTATTACCAGTACCTCGGCCCTCAGTCACACCTCTCATCCCACGTCTGCCAAAAGTAATCTCACAGCCGAACAGGACTAGCCAAAGCTCATGGTCAGAAGGCCAGTGCAACAGGAGCTTGAACCATTCTCTTAAAGACACATAGAATGAATTTTGCAAAATGATGCCACAGGAGCAAATGAACAAGAAATGAACAGGCTGGATGAGGCTTTGAGCAACCTGGTCTAGTGGAAGGTGTCCCTGGCCATGGCAGGGGGATTGGAACTAGATGATCTTTAAGGTCCCTTCCAACTCAAATGATTCTATGATTCTAAAAAGCTTTTGCTGAGGCCACAGGAAAAAAAAATGGTGAGAAAGCAGCATGGGCAATCCCAATCAGTGGCTTCTCTACAGATTTTATAGATCTAGGAATATCTGAAAAGCACTGAAAAGTAAGTTATGGCTTGGAAAGGGGCCTACACCAAGCACCAAGGAACAAATGAGTTTTGGTATCAAAGCCAAATTTGGTCCCCATTAAGAACAGAAAACACAGTTTAGCGCTTCAGGTCTTCTCCCACAGTGACTGACCAGCAAGACAGAACAGACACTTTATCTTCACTGATCATATTAGTACCAGCAACAAAGTTGTATTAAACTTGAGATTTAAGTTTCATGTAAATGGAGGCACATGACCTTTGTGAAACAAACTTAACCTTCTACATGGGTTAAAACAGTTAACCAAAAGAGAGATTGATATTATTACACAGGACTGACTTAAAAATATATTTACAAAATTAGACAAATATCATGGCAGGGCCTTTAATGGGAAACCCTTGAAAGAAGTCCTCCAAATGTTTGTTAGTATTACATACTCATATTTCAGGAGATTTAACAGCCACATGGCTCGGCAGACAAAGGACAGTTTAACAAATATCCATCTCAACTATACCAATTCTCAGAGGTTGGAGAAAAAGCATACTTTTTTCTTACAAGCCTGAATGCAACATGCTAGCTGAAATACCCACGGTTTGTTGAAGCCCTCCCAAAGAATATAAATACAATTTCACTCAAGTGAATGAGGTGACTGGATTTATGCCAGGAACTAGGACAAATGTTTTTTGCTAATCCCCAATCTAAGCCTCCCTTCCTCAACAGATTAAAAACAAGCAAATGAAAAACACCCTACTATTTCCAATCCAAAATTCAGGGGTATTTTGACCAAAGGTTTTTTCCTGAGCCTGTCTTTAGAAGAAAGAGTAAGATACCTCCATCTAGTGCCACTCTCAGAATCTGGGCATAGTCAACTCAGTAAGAGACAAATACTAGATATACCTTTATCTGACCTTTCCCAAAGGGAAAATAAATTTCAGTGCATATCCCCCTTTTCTAATATAGCTGGTATTGATCCTACCTCAGATCAATGTGCTTTTGGTTTTGCTTTATTTTTATACTCCATTCTTTAACTTCATGAATTTTACGTATATTGATAAACTTTACCCTGATACAACTGCCATGCAGACAGCAACCTCATATTCACCAGATTTCCACCAACATGTGCATTTTGCATTTGTCTCAAAACAAAAATGTGTGCCAACTTGCTAATTTTTAAAATCATACTTTGTGTGGAGGTATAAGGGTACACTTTGTCTTTTCCAAAGTTTTGAGCAAGAAATAATTTTTTTCTGTTTTCTCAGAACTCCAACTTCAGGGGATTTTTTGATTACTGGGGAAAAAAAAGTTATTTTCAGCTGCCAAAAAGTTAAGACATTTAAGATAATTTTACAAACCCCAAGGATGTGTTGGTTTTTTTGTTTGTTTGTTTTGGGTTTTTTTGTTTTTAATACTACTGTTAAAGGAATTCACTGTCTACTGAGAAAAGCTACACTTCTCTTTGGGATTGGTGTTCCCTAGAGGTCCCTTTCTACCTGCTATTCCGTGATAGCAGGTACAGTGCAACTCAGCTGCCCCACTGTTCCCTCACTGTCGTTCCACACAAAGCACTGTCCACATGTTACCTGGTTTTAGACCTCCTGAAACCAAACTACAAACTTTCACCAAAGCAAACAGGATGTTGGAGGCTGATCCCAACAGCTCCGTGCAGGAGCTGTCTTGAGAGTACCTGACAATCCGTACGGAGACGGGAGAATTACAGCAGCCTTATGTAGGTCAGAGACACTGCCCCTATACCTGCCTCTTCTAGACTCCTGGAAGCTTGGCCCTTCAAGAAAGAGCTCAAGTCCGTCAGGACACAGAACAGATGAGGAAAGACTTTGCCAGCTAACCCTACTGCAACGTTAGCCACCTTTCTGAAAAAGAAAAGAAACAACCACTCCCCCTCCCATCAAATTTCACTTGTTAGTGGAGAAAACGAAGAAACAACAATTGTGTTTTAAACATAAGAGCGCACCCAGAGACAGCTTTTTTTTTTTTTTAAATGAACCACTAAAGAAGCAACGGCACCTTCCGAAGGACTAGACACCGAATACTGAACACATGGAAAAATGGCCTCGTTTCCCATTGCACTGTGTGCTGTTCGAGCAGCGGGCAGTTCCGAGCGCCGCCGCCGAGGCGGGGGCTGCAGCAGCGGCCGG
>NW_010269255.1:0-780 GCF_000690775.1 Eurypyga helias
GGTACCGAGTGGGTTTGAGCTGCTCCTCGCCGCTCCCACCAGCTCACCTCATCCTCCTGGGCACCGGGGAGTCGCGTTCCGGCACGGGACAGCCCTGATTTTGGCTCCCCAGGTGCAGAGGCCTGAGCTCCAGGGGTCTATTTCCCTGGAGGACCAGTTAATGGATCACACCAGCCCAGCTCCCTCCTTTTCCCAGGCTGGAAGCAGCCTGGTGCTCCCGCCCGGCACCGACTCCTCCAGCAAGTGGAGGAGCAGGGCGGCCTTTTCCCTTCCTCAAAGGCCCTACAAGAGCTCTTTGGAGTGGGACAATGGCTTTTCCGGCCCTGGGATAAGGAGCAGGACCTGCTGGTGTCCCGTCTGGCAGTCCGGGATCACAACCCGCCTGGTTCCCCGCAGGGACTCCGGCAGCGAAGGGTCTGGGGGCAGCACCCAGGGACAGGCCACTGTCACCAACCCCTGCTTCCGCCTGTGGAACGCGGCTCACAGCATCCCCTCTCCTACCCGGCAGAAAGATGCTCCTGCACCAGCTCCAAATTCCTGGAAAAAGCTGGAGCGCCAGGAGAGGCACAACACAGCGCCGAGGCCCGGAGGGCAGAGCTGTCCCGCGCAGACCCCACCGCTCCCGAAGGAGCGCGCTGCACAACCCCAAATCCCTGAAATCAGCAGGTCGAAGAGCCCGTGGGGTGGGAGGGGGGAAATTCCAAGGCTGCAGGAGGCATCCCATGTTCTCCAACCTGGGAGCAAAGTTCTTGCGCAGCCACAGGAAGCACAGAAGCGGGG
>NW_010269255.1:1130-1349 GCF_000690775.1 Eurypyga helias
GTGGCCGCTGCCTCCAAGCGGCTGCCATTCTTCAGGAGCCATTTACATGCGGAAAAAGAGACTTTTTGTGTCTGGAGACGGGCTGTTCTTGGCCATTTCCGAGCAGAGGAGGGTAACCGGGCACGCTCCGGCAGAACAAAGACTCTGCTCCCATGGAAAATCCCTACCAGGGAAGCAGGAGAGGGGACGACGCGCGAACTCTCCAGTTTGGAGCGCCGG
>NW_010269256.1:0-9341 GCF_000690775.1 Eurypyga helias
CCCCTGCCCTGCTGCCGCCCCTTCCTGAATCGTGGCTGGCTGCTGCCCCTGCGCACACGATCACTCTACAAAGGGCTCCTTTGTCAAATCCACCACTACAACATATCCTTAAAGCACCTCATCCACATGTCTTAAATTTCTCCAGTGATGGTGACTCCACCAGCTGGCCTGGTCAGCCCGTTCCAATGCCTGACAGCCCTTTCCGTGTAGAAATTTTTCCAATATCCTATCTAAACCACCCTTGGCACAACATGAGTCCATTTCCTCTTGTCCTCTTTGCTGCATTGCTGGAAAAGTCTAATTCAGAGTAGTAGAAAGATTTTCACTTGTAGTGTTGCTGATGTTCTTACGCTGCCATTCAATAGTAGAGATGGGCAAATTTCTTACTATTTATGTTTGATTTTTGTTTGGTAACAGTAGCAGAAATAATGTGCCCACTGTGAAGATGTGATTCACAGAGGTCAGTCTATTATTTCAGCTGCAAAATGATGAATTCACAGCGGCTTTCCCAGATGAAAATTAGTATCTGTGTGTGCGCCACTGCAGCCAGGAACTGGCCATCTTTTACCATGCCCCACCATGCTGAGCTGCTGGGCATATTCTGTTTGGTTTTGGTTTTTACTGACCATAATGAGAGCATCCACCCAGCGTGCTAGGCATCTTGAGCAACCTTTAAAAAATGTGTAAAACAGATTTGTTAGTTCCTCTGAATCAAATCAAACAACCCAGTGATAATACAACCCTGGCTTTGTGAGTAAGTGGCCTTTAAAGCTTTACAGTGTGGAGACCATAATGCTGTTATCAAACTTCATGTTCAGCTTGAGCGCCCAAGTGTGTTTCTGTGGTTATGATCCACGTCTCTCTCCCTCCTCTGGTGGTGATGGTTTTCCTCCTCTCAGGACTCTACTCCGATAAATAACCGTTGTGCCACTTCTCATCAGCTCATCCTTGGTGGGAGGATGATGACTGCAGAGGTGCAGTGAGATCTTGCTGCTGGGAGTGCAAGGACTTGCACCATGACCCAGGCCAGGCTCTTTTGCATGATCCAGGCTGTGAGCAGGGTAAGGTGGGTGAAAAATGTTTCCCAATACACTTTTGTGTCTTTCTAGCTCTTTCTCCTCTCGCTTATAGTAAATAACTATAATTACAATAAATAGTTAAATGGTGCTTGAAATATTCGGACCTTGTAATAAAAATGAGCCCATTCACTCCAGAGCTTTTTTTAATTTTCCCTTTTTTTCCCCTAAAGGCAAATTGCTCTTTGATTTCCCTTTTCCTTACAAATCACCATAAATTCCTCCATCATGTGAGATGAGCTTCCTCTCCCCAGCCCAGCTCATCGAACACGCCTGGTAGCCAAGTGCAGGAAATGCTGGATGTGGTTGCAGATGCTGGATGAACCAGGCAAGCTGCCATTTCCTGAGGTGGATACGGACGCAGAACTGAGCAGCAGGTAAGTGGCAGTGTGGGAATCAGGCACCTTTCTCAGGGACGCTGTTGATGATGGCCTTTGGCTGAGCCTGAGTGCAGCAGGAGATGCTGCAGGATGCCCTCGCGCTGAGGGAACTGCAGTGTTGCTTTGAGGAAAAACCCCACTGTGAGCAGCTTTGCTGTGAGGGGAGGTGGATCAGGAGAGCTGGAGCCTGGGTCAGAGATCTCCTTTCTTCTCTCAGGAGTTTATAGGAGTTTTGCATGGAAGAAAGGAAAAGAGGTCAGGCAGCCTCTACAGCACTACCTCAGCTGCTGGCAAATGAAGAGGAGGGAAAACAAGAATGAAAAAAAGCCCAATAATTAAGTACCGTCCTAATTTCTCTCTCCCATATAAATGGCTTCGTCCACTTTCTGCTCTTTCCTCCACCTCCATCCCTGAGTGCGTGTCCCAGCGTGTGGAAGGAATAAACTGGGTATGGAGACTGGGGAAGGGGAAGGAGCCCACAGCGCTTTCCTCTGGGAGGGGACAGAAGAGCCTGTGACTACCAAAGGAGATAAGAGGCAGAAAAAAGGGGTGAGGAGCTGAGGTAGTTGCTGAAGGACAAGGGAGAAGAAACAAGAGGGGAGAGAAAAGGTTTGTGGCTATTTAGTTGTAGGACAGGCAGAAGACAGCAGTAACTCTGAAGAACTGCGCACCTCCCTGCCGTTAGGCAGCTGGCCCCAAAGGTTCATCTCTGCTCAAACGGCATCGCAGGTACCAGGAACACCATCGTCAGAGAAAAAGGGAGGTTAGTGTAGAAAGCTACTTAAATATTGCTGTACATATCCAGCAGCTTTTGAGCACCATGTTTGTGGTCATGGTTACGCTGTTCCCAGACACCAACCTGATTAGATCAGAGGGAGCTGAAATACATCTGTGCAAGCTCTAGCCGCCTCCTCGGCTGCAGCATGGGCAGTGAGTGGGCACTGTCCTTCCTCACTGATGAGAAACCCTGGGAGAGGCTGGGTGGAGAGATACCCCACGTTCTCTTGAGATGACAGAAGTCCAGAGAGGGTTTGAGTTTGGTGTCGATACTCAGCTGCCTCCGAGTTCTCCTTCCTGCTCTATTTTGGGGTCTGACATGGGGAGGGGTGCATTCACTGAAGTTGTATCAAGTGGATGATTTGAATATGGGTATTTTCCATAGCTAGTGTGTAGGTCTGTATCAATATATCTCTCTGGGTGGAGCATAAGAACTGTTTTAATCTTGCTTGCTACTGATGAGAAGGCAGAGGATTGGTCTAGAGCCATAGCTTGTGAGGAACGACCAGGTAGTTATAAATAGACCCAAGGAATGAGCAACATGGCACCATCTCCATTTGGGGATTATTAGCTCAGCAGAAGCCCAGCCCCAGAGCAGGATGCCTGGAAACCTCTGCAACACAACTAATAAGGAGTTCATTGATACAGGAAAAGATCTTCTGACCTTATGCAGCCTTACAGAGTCACTACACCTCTTCATTTAAACAATCATCATGGAAGCACTCTGCCCACGCCAGAAGATCCATCCTTCCCCTGCTACTGCTCTGCAAGAAGATGCTCTCTGTTATGCTGCTATACGATGGGTCTCCTGGGTCCCTACCACTGAAGGAAAACAAATCTGTTTACATGAAACAAACAGCTTTGCATAAACTACAGCGACGAGCTGCCAATTTTATGTTCTTCCAGCACAGAAATGCATACCTCCCCCACCATAAAGCACTCTGTTAACAGCAGCCACAGTACAGCTCCAGGGGCATGCGGTTCTGAGATCATATCACTCGGGAATAGAAAGCACCAGACTATGCCTGTGTTTTATAAATACAGATGTGTGATGATTATCTTATAATAATCGTCAGAGTTCCTGCTGTAATGATACTCTTAATAATTTATCTATCAGAGGCTTTTAGGTTGGAATCACCCTGTGCTCGGAGCTGGAGCAAACTGCTATGCTCAGGGTCTGCTCTGTGAAATAGTCACTGAGATCCTACTGCTGTGTGTACCACGAAAAGACATAGCTGTGATGTGTTTCAAATGATGCGTGTAACCAGGAAGTCAGATAATTTCTAGTTGGGACGATGGCTAGTAATGCTCAAACCACTAATATCACTAAATATGGTTGCATGAGATTAAATAAGAATACCTTTATTGTCAACCATGTTCCCTTTTTTTATTACCAGACAATATGATAATATGTTATTATAGTTCTTTCTATATGCTTCTTCTTTATATGTGTTCATCCTCTAGACTCTAGGGGAGTTGCAGCTGCAGCAGGAGTGGAAGCACACAGGGAAATGACTCATCTCCCATGGGCTAGACATGGATTTTTGACCCAGCAAACCACAGGAAAACTGACATAAAGGTAGAGCATTGTGTTATTCAGGGAACAAAATGTCACAGCAAATGACTGCTTTGAGTTTGGTCTATTTTTTATAATAGACTTGTAGGCTGTGAAGTAAGTGTGAATAAAATGTACTTCTTGTTGCATTACAAGAGGCCAAGTACACTAAAGACCTTCTACTGCAAATGGTCTAAAGGATGCTGCAGTTACAGTCAATCTGTGCCCTACTCTGTTTTGGTAGGAGGGCTCTAGCTCTCAAATGAGGAGCTGGATGAAGTTTCAAGAGGTAGCAAGAGGCTCCCTTTTCCTTTATGCTTCTTAAAAACTCCTCCCCTGTTCCCACTAAACGTCCTGTCCAAGCACTCTTGGATGTGGCTTCCAGCGACCTGATTTCTTCTTCCGATACCAGCACTGAAAGTGAGGGCCCCTGCGGGAGGGACCTCTGTAAGCAGTGGGATTTGCACTCTGTAGTCGCATCTAACTAAAGTCTTGCTCATATTTCTCCTTTGCAGTTTGCAGTAACATTCAGGTAAATCCAAACTACTCTGAAGAAAACCTGTTTCAAGGATTGGTTTAGTCTCTGTGGGCTTCCAAGAAATCCTCATTTAAAGCTGCACTGGGGGGGTGCAGTATATGCAGGTTAGTCTGTCCCTGTACCCTCACAGTTTTAGACTGAGCTTGGAAAAAGTGTATTCCTCGCCTAAGGGACCTTAATGTCAGATTGGTGAGTTGCCTTTCCCCTTTCATTTCCTGAGCTGGGAGGTAGGAAGGAGAGGACTGGGAATGGTAGTGCAGGGCAGTTTTGTCTCCATCCCACCCCCAGCAGCCCCTGACTTCCCCATATGCCCTTGCAGGAGCCTTGTGGATTCTCCCCATGAAAATACTCAACAGAAAACCCTCTGCTCCGACACAGGATTCCAAAGTAATGAAAAATCTCTCCCCTCTTGTTCCTTTCCCAGAAATCAGGCTCTGTGTGTGTGTGTTTTTGCATGCCTGCATGTGCCAAGTTTCAGCCCAAAGAGAGTTTTTACACCTGACTTACAACCTGCTGAAATAATTTTATTATGGAAGCAGTGACATAACTTCACAGTAATGCAAATACACCACTATAAAGCTGGTGGTTTATAAGGCTTTTATGAGGTGCATATACGGGAGGTGACATCCCCAGCGCAGGCAGGGCTGGTGATTGCTGACTGGGACCCTTCCAGCGAGGGGGCTGGGTGGCTGAAGGGTGCCTGGTGGCAGCCCTGGTGATAGAAAGTTTCTCACGCAGCAGACCTGGGACCTGCTAAAGGGATGGCGACATGAGCTGAAATAGGTTACGGCAGTCGTTGGCAGCAGCTCTACTGCACAGATGGATGGGAGCAGGATATGACCTTTGAAAATCTTGCAGGTTTTTCTTCTCCGTAGCCCTGAAGCAGAGACAATAAAACCAGTTTTGTAGATGCTGCTATTGATCAACTTCAGGTAAGCTCAACGTTAGAGCTTCAACCCTCCCGCCCCCTTGCCAAAGAAAATAAGTAGCAAAGGAAGAGAAAAGACTATGTGCTGTGTTTTTAGTATGGACTGCTGGCATCAGAGCCTCGTAGCCATTGTTTTCTGCTGCCACAGGCCATGAAACAAAATGTCCCTGGTTGGTGCAGTTGTGTTTGAGGGAGCTGAGACTCCTCTGAACAGTCAGGTAACTGGAGCATCTCTGGGGACCAGGTTTTAATTAAAATGTAAAACTGCCTCTGCTACGATCTTACATTATTGCTGTTAAGACTATACATTCTTCCATTATTCTGAACATGCAGATTCATAGCTAAAGACAGGCGGATGACAAGAAAGAGAGGTTTTGGCTAATTGGTCACTAATTCATGTATAGGTGGCATGTAGCAAACTGCATTGCAGAGTCTGTAAAAATGAGATGCTATTTCTAAGCTGAAAAAATGCCTTTGTGTTAGAGCACTTGATTCTGAAATAGTCCTAGTAAAGAGCAAGTATGCCTTTAAAAAAAAAAGTTTTGTTGTTTCTATTGCATATGACAGTACTGTGTGAGAGGGCTGCCCTATATCAACATTTTTTCAGTTACTTGACGTTCTCAAATGATTTATTCAGAAACCCTGACCCAAATGCCAACAAAACTGCAGCTTCAATTACATAGCTACACTTCCCTCTGCACAGTATCTCTGTGCTACACAGATTGTTCACACCACAAAACCACATATAAATACATACTATGTCCAGTAGAGTGATACATCTGGAACAAGCATCTAATTTGTCAAAAAATGTGAACAAATAAATAAGAAACTTGGGCATTTGAGGCACTGAAATGATACACTGGTGTCTCTAAAGAAACTGGATGTCCCAGGCGGGTGGGAGTAAACAGTCCTCTTAAAGAGATCACACACGTAGTCTATAGGGTGAGAATAGGAAACAGCCCAGTTTTGAAACATGAACAAAATGTGTGTTTTTTACAAGCCTCCTTGGGCCTTTGTTACTGTCCTCCATTACTTGTCTGATGTTCTTCTTAGCTGGTAAAAACCAGACATGCAACACAACTGGGTGGCAAACAGACAACAGTATCAGCAGTATTTTGGCTTTGGCTATAGCGGTGCTTTAATGTTTTAATATTAAAGACAAGCAACACCTGTAAAGTTTGTTTAAAGGTTACATATTATTAGTTAGCCAAAATGGGAGTACTGTACAAATCCAATTTATTCTTTTCTAATTGCTACTGCTAATTAGAATGGCAAGGTATGAAATTGCCTGAGTAGATTAATGAATAATTTATTACCTTTTCTAATTCCCTAAACTTTTTTTTTTAAACATAAATTTACAAAGTGAGTGCAAACAGCTAATTAGATAAAGGTGCGAGTGCCTTGACGGGGTTTTGAAGAATATACACCTGTTTTCATGCCTCAAGTGTGGGACTGAGGTTGAGAAGGGATGCTTAGGATGTTCAGTCAAGGACAATTAATCTTGTACACTCTTATCACTTTTCTGTGTTAGTATTCATCTTACTGTGCGCTATGCCCGTAGACTGTGCATGTGCAGAAGACGAGCAGAAGTTTCTCAGGATGAAGGGGGTTGCTGGAGCTGCCATTGCCTCTGCACTGCTACACTGGTGTACAGGTGCTCTGTTTGCTAAAGCAGTGTGTGAGCTTATAGTCGCTTGCCATTATTTCAAATGCCAAAGCAGTATCTGCTGTGTACCACGTAATTCGACTGTTCTTCTGGCATTTTCCCAAATGCTGGCTATTGTAGTGGAATGAGTAGTCTCAAAGGTTGGAACTGAGAAGGAATAGAAAATGATGGCAACTGTTTCAGATTGAGATTGTTTTCCTTCAAGACACCTAAATGAAGTAAGAAGCAATTGTGATGAAGGAGTATGGCGATGCATTAGATAAATGGCACAAAATGGTTTTCAGGAGGTCTGCACCGACAAGTCATGAGTGCTGCAGTGAGCCTGCCTTGCCCTCAATGTGCGTGGGAGAAACTGGGAAAGCTCCTGGGAAGCCCTTTCCTTGCCTGTGCAAGGGCACCTGGAAAACCAAGAAGGTGGATAGTGCTGCAGGATGCTGGTTTAGAGTGTCTTATATTGCATCCTTCAGTAAATACAGCTACCTAATGCTGTGTCGTTAAGCCTGTAACAAAACAGCATTTTCTGTTTATTTAGCCCCCTTCATTACACACACAGCAGAAACCAATTGTCTCAATGCTGAACCATCAGCGATGAAGATGAGACTGGGCAACGCGGAGCCTCTGCCCCGAGACAGGCATGGCCTCTGCACGGGGAACTTATTGCACCTTCTGCGATCTATTAACTGAAGTGCAAAAAAAAAAGGAAAACCACCTTACAGGGTACCAAGGGGTCTCACAGATTATGTCAAGCCTTCATGCAGATTGGCTGAGCACTTTGGGGTGATCCTCAAGCAAAGAGTCGTAAAGCAGGTGAGCCAGGTTTAATACTACTTGAAAGCTGTTGTCCAGAATTGGGGGAAATCAGGGGAATGTTGTATGTATGGGTTTTTTTCATCTAAAATTTTCTGTACTTTAGTAAATCTCTACAGAGCTCCTGGGTATAGAAAATCTTTTAACTCTTGCCACAGCATTGTCTGAGCCATGCTTTCACAAGTACATTGGCACAAACCATTGTATTCAAAAATGACTGCATTTGAAACAAACTTTGCGTCTTTTACTGCAGTTCCTAGGACTTACCTACCTAAGTCTCACCATATGGGGAAAGAAAAGTACTTCAGATATGTCCTGTGGTATTACAAATATTCATTCTTTTAAACCTGTTTCTCTTACAGCTTCCTTCCCTGCAGCCATGCTAGCAGTTCATGTGTTTCCAGTATAATGCAGTGTCTTTGGTCATCAGTTTCTAGATCTATTTTAAAATAAAAATCTATAGAGTTTCAAAATGCACATACAGCATTATATATACTGTTATGTACGATGTGTACACAGAGTATGGTCTGGTATGCTTTGGTCTATTTCCCAGGTAAAGTGGATCAGCTGTTTATGTAGGGGGGAAATGCAAGGGGAGAGACTGAGATTTGTCACAAACTTTAATAGCTTATTAATTTTTCAAAACAGTGACATAAATATTTTACAGTAGCTTTCTTTCAGAGACTATTTCTCCTAGCCAAAATACCTGAGGTTGGAGGTGATGGGCTTTTATCTTCTCTAGTTTGCCTTTGACTCTGTGTCACAGTCCCACCTGGTGGTCTCAGCAGCCAACAGTTATTTACTGAGTCTGTTGGTCTTTTCTAGAGACCCTCACACACTGCTATAGGGGAGCTGGCTTATTCTTTGATTTTCTGCCCTGATTCTTGTGGGTTTAGTTTTTTTCTTTTCCAGACTATGTCACCATTTCCCCTCCATAGCTAGAGCTGACTCCATAGCTTGTAGTGCTGACTTCCCTGTCTATGTGATGTGTCCATTGACATCAGGTCTGTCTTGCCACCCCTAGTGCTGTTATGACTCTTGACTGATATGGCCCATGTATTGTTATGGGCCATGGCATCCTTCCTTTGGTAGTAAATGCTTCTAACTTGATCTAACTTCCCCTGGTCTGCTTGAAGTGTCTCCACCTCTTTCACAGGTAAATCTCTGTTTTCAATGCCTCCCTCATGTCCCTCCTGAAGACTCGCATCTTTCAGGAATTTTTCAGGCCAGTAACTATTACCAGTATAAAACTTAAACCTGAAAATTAAAAGATCAAGAAATAAAAGAAGTAGATCTGGGTGGGCTGTACTTAAATTATCTCATAGCACACACTCTGATTTCTCTGGTCATCCGTGCAGCTGCTCACCCCTTAACTGGGACTGACTACTGCAAACACCCTCCAAGACACCGGATCTTAGGCACCCAAACAGCTCTGTTTGTTTGACTCACTGGTATGTGTATGTCAGAGGCTCCAAAGTTCAGCTCTTTGCTGCAGGGAACTTGCAATTCACTTACTTGGCACTTTTCTGGCAGTGCAAAAGGTACTATCAGAGGAGGTAGATACCAAAGTCCAGCTTTGTAATTTCTAGTAAGACCAGTATGAAAATAATGAGG
>NW_010269257.1:0-1536 GCF_000690775.1 Eurypyga helias
GCCAGCCTCACCACGGTCTGCACCAGGGACTGCTGGGCAATCTCTGGTCCAGATCCTAGAGCACCTCTTCCACCTTATTCTCCATGACCTGGAGGTCTGCAGGGCTGTTTCTTACATGTTCTCACTCCTCTCTCTGGCTATAATTGCTGCTGCTCAACACCTTTTCCTTCTTCTTACCTATGTTATCCCAGAGGCACTACCACCATCACTGATGGCTCGGCCTTGGCCAGCCGCAGGTTTTGGAGCCGGCTGGAACTGGCTCTGTCAGACATAGGGAAGGCTTCCAGCAACTTCTCACAGAAACCACCCCTGTAGCTCCCCCACTACCAAAACCTTGCCATGTAAACCCAATACAGTTACTTCTCTGGTCTTTTTCACTTTGTGGAAGATTGAAATCAAGTCCCACATTAAATTAATTATTAAATCTCACTCTCAGCATGTCAATGAATCCACTAGGGTCAAAGGATTTTTGAGTATAGGTTCATGTTTATGGCTTTTAAATTTAGAGGGACCTTGCAATATCTGAATGGATTGCTCGGAAATATAATATGAAGTTCTGTGGACCATTATGTTCCTTAGATGACTTATATTGCTTTTATATTGTTTCCATTACGCTTCCAAATTCTGTGCTTACTCCTAATAGTGCTCAGAAGTTTAGATCTGTTTCAAATACCTATAAAATATTTACAGCAAAATTACCAAATTATATAACGTCTCTGTTACCTTTCTTTCTCACCTATTTTCTGACATGTGTTCATTAAAAATGCAGCATCATTATTTTTTTCACTATGCCTATATAAAAGGCACTTGGCAATTTCTCTGGTTGGTTATATTTAAAAGTAGCTAACCTGTGTCTTCTGAGGTAAGTGTTTTAGTGCCTAGAAGTACGTGAGACATATTTTAATAAAACTGTAGGACAGAGTAAATTCTGTAAGTAATCATGGCTAAACAATCCACGCCTTTCATGACAAGGGTGTTAATGCAATAAGGCATAGTAGGAGAAAAGCAATCAAGACAGGATTTAGGCAGAGGAGAGAAAGAATAATTAAAAAAAAAGCCAACCATATTTGAAAGCCAACCATATCCTGGGCTGTATCAGGAGCAGCATGGCCAGCAGGGTGAGGAAAGGGATTCTCCCTCTCTACTCTGCTCTTGTGAGAACCCACCTGGAATCTGCATCCAGCTCTGGAGCCTTCAAAATCAGAAGGATATCGACCTGTTGGAACAAGTCCACAGGAGACCACAAAGATGCTCAGAGGGCTGGAGCACCTGTCCTAGGATGAAAGGCTGAGAGAGTTGGGCTTGTTCAGCCTGGAGAAGAGAAGGCTCCGGGGAGACCTTATAGCACCTTCCAGTACCTGAAGGGGCTACAAGGAAGCTGAGGGGGGACTTTTTACAAGGGCCTGTAGTGACAGGACAAGGGGCAATGGGTTTAAATTGAAAGTGGGGAGGTTTAGATGGGATATCAGGAAGAAATTCTTCCTGGAGAGGGTGGTGAAGCACTGGAACAGGTTGCCCAGAGAAGCTGTGGATGCC
>NW_010269257.1:1576-14225 GCF_000690775.1 Eurypyga helias
GAGCAACCTGTCTAGTGCACGGTGTCCCTGCCCATGGCAGGGGGTTGGAACTGGATGATCTTTAAGGTCCTTTGCAACCCAAACCATTCTGTCATTCTATGATTCTATGAATAAGATTAGTAGCAATATCGTGAGTATAAATATTGATACTTTTGCCCTGTTTCTGACTCAAGTATATAGTCTCTTCTGTGTACCTTAAACAATGTGCATCAAAGTCTTTTGCAGGACAGAGGACTAATGATTTTTGTCTTTTAAATCTTATATTGGTTTTGGTTTTGCTTCTTATTGCCTCTCTTGTTTCCAGAGTATTACAGGATATGTGAGTGATAATGGTGGTGGAATGGAGGAAGTGTGTAGATACAGAAGTTAACAAGGTTTTTTGGAAATCTCTCAGTGACTATCACAGCTTAATTACAACTGGAAATGCTGAAAATGCTGCATACATGCTCTCAAAGGTTTTTCAAGTCAAGCTGACAGGCCAGCAGGCAATTTTCTCCATGACATCTACTGTGAAAAGTCTGCTTTATATACTACAGCTCTTATTTCCTACCTTATGCAGTTTAGTTATGATTTCAGTGTCAGCTCATCGTATTTCTCATCAAAATTGTGAAATAGCACCCTCATGAGAATTAATAGTTTACCATAATTCTGTCATTGTGATCTTGACCAGTGTTGTGCCAGCTACTATGTTCCTAAAATTATCCCTTACCTCTAAAGTTGTCATGGTTGTTTATCACTTTAAACCTATCCTGGGCTGTATCCAGAGAAGTGTGGCCAGCAGGTCGAGGGAGGGGATTCTGCCCCTGTACTCTGCTCTGGTGAGACCCCACCTGGACTGCTGCGTCCAGCTGTGGAGCCCTCAATATCAGAAGGATATTGACCACTTGGAGCGAGCCCAGATTAGCCACGAAGATGATCAGAGGGCTGGAGCACCTCTCCTATGACGAAAGGCTGCGAGAACTGGGCTTGTTCAGCCTGGAGAAGAGGAGGCTCCGAGGAGACCTCATTGCAGCTTTCCAGTATCTGAAGGGCCTACAAGGGTGCTGGGAGAGGACTTTTTACAAGGGTCTGTAGTGATAGGACAAGGGGTAATGGGTACACATTGAAATCAGGGGGGTTTAGATTAGATATCAGGAAGAAATTCTTCACAGAGAGGGTGGTGAGGCACTGGGACAGGTTGCCCAGAGTTGTTGTGGAGGCCCCATCCCTGGAAGTGTCCAAGGCCAGGCTGGATGTGGCTCTGAGCAACCTGGTCTAGTGGAAGGTGTCCCTGCCCATGGCAGGGAGGTTGGAACTAGATGATCTTTAAGGTCCCTTCCAACCCTAACCATTCTATGATTCTATGATTCTGTGATCTACATTCCTATTTCTATATTTCAAGGTCTATGAAATAAATTAATGTCATTCCCCATTCTCTTTTTGTCTTTTTCTGACCTTCTTCAACCTCTGTGACTCCCTTTTCTCTTTGGAAATTAAGGTGGACTGAAATTTTAGTTAGTGTGTAAGGTCCTTTATGGCCTTTGAAACAAATCTATGCTCTCACTTTTATGTAAATGAAAGTATCCAGAGACGAAAGAACATAAAACATACCTAAAAATGAAATAAATGCTGTCCTTGTACCTGAAAGCAAAAATGCCAATAATGAGTTCACTAAGTCCAATTTTCTGTCTCTGATGATAGCCGTATACTGGCTACCTACATATAAGTACAGTGGGAAAAAAAAACTCCTGACATTTTATAGACTGAGATTCTGTGATTAGAATCCAGAATCAGAGGTGAATGTTTGCATTTAATAGCCGCTGATGTATTTTTCTTCCTTGAGGTTGTTCAACAGCTTTTGGAAGAACCGTAAACTTAACAAACGTCAGATCTCACAGTGAAACGTTTTACAGTTTATCTACTCAGAGTTTGAAGAAATAATCATATTTTGTGAATTAAATTTTCTGTCTGATGGTTACATTTTATATCCAATATTTCTTGTATTGGAGAGGACGTAGATAATATGTCTCTGTTAATTCTTCATGGTATTAATGATTTGAAACACCTCTACACTGTCCTGCTTCACACACACACAAGCACAATGGGAATCACAAGGTTTCATCATTCCACCTCTGGAATCTGTTCCACACAATTAACTATCCTTTTTTGAATATAGTTCTGAAATAGATACCAGAACCGACCTGGTCTTAGAGATGCAGGTACTGTATATAGTGGGGTGGTTGGATTCTTCTGTTAAAAATAAAATTTTTCGGCTACTAAATATTTTCATAAAACTATTTGTCATGACTCAAAGATTTCAGCCCTATGAATAATAGTCTGGTTTGAACCCATCATGATCTGGGAAAAATAGTGCTGTGCTTAGCGTGGATATGTGTGACATCACTCTTCTCTGCATTGAATGTCATCACCTGTTTTGTTATCTAGTCATTCGATAACAACCTTCTGCAACTCCTCACAGCTAGCCCATATGCTCACCTCTCCAGGTAGCTCAGCAAACCTTGTCTGCTTATTGTTTATTCTTCTTTTGTTCTTGATCTGAAGATCTTAAACGTATTTTAAGTCTGGAAAATATCTCTTTAATTAATTCCTTTCTGTTTCCAGCATCCACCTCTTACTACTTGTAACAAACCTACTTTAAATTAGAAGACCTCAACAGAAGTGATCTGCTGAGGAAGCCAGGTGATACTTTGTATTTCCCAATGAATTGTTTTGCCAGCTGAGTTAATTCACCTTAGTCTTGGAAGTGATGTATTCTTGATCTCTTTGAAAATCAGACCCTAACTAATTTCAATTTTAACACTTAAAACTGAAAATTAAAGCATGCAGAATTAAATTAATTTGGAAAACTTTGCATAATTATGTGCCTGAGATATCAAAACAAATCAGTAACGAAGTCAAGAACAAAGCATGGGTCTCCTGGAGTCAGGAGCATTGGCAGCTTATGGTGGTGAGCAGCACTCCTGACTATGGCTTCCACTCAGTGAGACAAAACTTATCCACTAAATCAAGTTATTCTTTCTTGCAAGTTCTTCACTAGGTATGTACTGCTGTACAAAGCATGTGCTCATGACAACACCACCTCACACAAACTTCATGGTTATCGTCCATGTATGCCAAGTCCATAGCACGTAAAGGAATGGACAGGCAGCATTATTTAGCTGCTTGCCTGACACAGAACTGATAGAGGACCTGTGATCTTTGGGCCCAGAATCTGTTGCAGGACTGAAGAACAGAAAAAGATCATTATGGACCCCATGGGCTGTGAGCGTCTGTAGGTGCTGCCCACAGTCTTAAAAGTACAGAAAGATAAAAAAAAAAAAATCTGGTCCTGTAAATGTGTTGTGAAAAAGTACTGAAAAATAGTATTAAATTTATTGTAAAATAATACAATTAAAACTTTTTTTTTTTGTTTTAACAGAAATTAAGGCAGCTTTTATTTCATTGGTATCATTGTAATGTGAGCAGAGTGGAACAATGAAAATGGAACCCTGTAGGAGCCGTCAGCTATACAATGATATAATGGGTACTTTGCAGAAGAATTAGAGAGCTGGGACTGTTCTAGCAGTGCAATGATTTGATTCCTTAACATCATTAGAGTGTGCTATAATCAGATTTTTTTATACTCTCACCTAAATTCTATTCTAATCTCTTTTATTTTTTTTTTACCTCTGGCATCAAACAAGTGATCCGGGTGTAATCTGGGGCAGAATCAGACCCTGTGACTTACTATTCCATTTTCATTAGAACATTACTTTGACCTTCAATATTATTCTGGTTTTGCTGAGAAATAATGGCTAAAAGTGCAGCAGCATTTTTCTTAAATGAAAGCCTTCTTTGTAATGCATACAACTCAGGCAGATACATGTTTGTGGAGACATTCTTTCTCAGTATCAGCAGGGACTGCAAAAATTGTGAATGTAAGGCACTTACTTATGATATTCACAGAAATGCAGTTTTACAGTAATGGTCCATAAATCCATTTGTCATGATACAGTGAAACTGTAATTTTCTTTTCTTTCTGTGTTTGGTGACCTATGCAGAATAATGAGATTAAGGGAAAAGAGAGTCCTCACAATGTCTGATCCTTATGGTCAACTCAGGAACTGTGTTGTCCAGTTCCAAAGGAGTTCTGTCAGCCTCTTTGCACCAAGATAAGTATCAGTCTCTTCACTGTCATAAAATGGAAGCTTTCTGAGTGCTTTAATCATAGACTAAAAGATGCCATAAAAAAATACTTAAAAAAAAAGAATTTATTTTCAGTGTCTGATGCATGAGAAGCAATTTCAATCCAAGTATACAGTAATAATGATAACAATTTCTAATGAAAGCTTTAAGTGTTTAAGACTTTTTTCTTCAATAATTAAAAAAATATCATCTTAAAAAACAATTTAGCAAAAGATTAATCTGTGATGTTCACATTATAAGCTAATCGCTTTGGTCACGATGTTGTTTTCTGAACAATTCATTTATTTGTTTAATAATAATCTTTCAAGCATGTTCAATACTTTTTATTTTGTTGCACTGAAGAAGCTGTGATCTACTGAGGCAATGACCCATGAACTGAAAAATTTGATAGCTCAGCCTTGGTATGATAGGCCATAATGTGCACCAGAATGACCACTATCATTCACCACATCAATGACACTGACATTCATCTGACAGTTAGTGACAATTCAGAAAAAGCTGGTAAATTTGTGTAATATTATCTGTATTTTTTTTTAATGAAAAAAAGCAACATATTAAATGTTTCTATTATGATCAAAAGAGCTGCATAACCACCAATATATCTCAGAAATCCCCAGTTCTACACATATAAAAAACCCTAAGAAACTCAAGAATATTTTTAAGACAGTTTTTGTACTTATACAACAGGTTTTATATTTTGATAAGGAAAAGTTCTTCCACTCTGAATGAAGGACATGTCCATTAAAGCCTGGAATTCGTCCACAGGAAGTCATTATCATCAGTGCTTTCAAGGGAAAGCATAACTACAAGTCATAATCTCACAGTCACAGAACATACTGTTTGGAAGGGACAGCTGCAAAGCTCCTGTGCATCCTTCTCAAAAATGTTTTTCTTCCTGTGCCCAGAAATTACTTCAAAGTGGGCTTCTACTATGATTTTTCCCAGGAACAGAAGTAATGGCGACTACTGTAGAGTTCCCCAATTGTTCATCCTGACATTCTGGAAGATTGTGCAATATTTGCCTTTTTCCAGTGATTAGAGGCCTCCTTCATCCTCTATGATCTCTCAAAAAGATTTCTTATAGGTTCTTCCATCACCCTGGATGCATATCATCTGTTCTTCTGGACCTTTAAATGTTAAGATTTCTCCAGATATCCACAATTCAAACCTTCCTACTCTCAGGAATTTCTTTCTTACTTAAAATCTTTCTAGGCACAAATGTCTGTGAGACTCTCACAGAGACTCAAATAAGTAAATAATTGGTTATCACACCCTTATCTGCATCCACTATCACTACATCACCCACATATTTAGCAATTCACACACAGTTTTCTTGTTTATTCTTTTACTGTTAAGTTACTGGCAGAAGCTCTTCTTGTTGCACTTGGTGTCTGTTGCCATTTCTTGCCCTAGGTGAGCTTAAGGTCACTTACCACCATCCTTGCATGCCCAGGCAACGTTTCTAAATTCATTCTTCATAACTTGTCCCTGCTTCAGCCTCCTGCTTAATGCTTTTTGCACTGCAGCTCTGTCGTAAGTTCTGTGTTAAGTCCAAATAAAATCCTGATATGTCATTTATTTTCATGAGGATCAAGATGGGCTGTTCTTGTGCTTTGCAAGAGGTTGTTCTTCAAGATTTGACAGCTCCCTTGAGATCTTTTTCACCAGACAAGGTCTGGTCTCTTCAAGCATAATGTCTATGCTACTCCTTTTCTCGCTACCCTTAGGATTTTAAACCCCTTTTTTTCATAGCCACTGTACCCCAGGGTGCCATTAGTTACCCCATCCTTGACCATGTTTTATTCATTCCTAAGCAGCTTATCCAAGACCACATCAGCCCACTTGGCCCATCTCACATCACTGTTAAGAAGCAGTCCCCTGACACCCTCCTCAAACTCCTGGACTGCTTGTGACCCACCTTCCAGGACATTTCAGGAACATTCCCTTTTCCCATGATCAGCACTCCTCATCAAATAGCATAAAGATCTCTGTCTACCACAGCTTGTGACCTGGGCTGCACACACATGTGTGTGGGTACAGAAGTGGTCTCTCTTTTGACCTATATTAGCACCTGAGGTTTTTCTCACTTCCGTCACCTTGCCCATGTACTTAACATCCTGACCTCCATTTCTTCACCACTCCTTTGTTTAAAGCCCACTTCACCAGGCTGGCAGTGTTACTGGGCAAGATGAAAAATCAAAAGATAAAATCCCACAACACTTCTATGAATGTGCACTGCTACATATTGCTAAAATTTCCTTCCTACTTCTATTCATAGAAGTAGGAAAACTTGCACTTTGAAAGGAAGTGATCTAATAGGTTTTGTGGTACTTCTACCTGCATGTCTCTGTTGTTCATAAACACAAGTGATATCAAAGAAAGAACATGGAAGAAAACCTGAAACATATTTTGGAAGACCTCTAACTAAACACGCAAACATATCTGTGAAATTATAAACCAGACTTCAGACAGCTCTTTGGAAAAGCTTTGGTCAGAATATGTCGATCGATGTGAAGTAGCAATATTTTTACATTTTATCAGTCAGTAATACATGCCTTCGTTTCTTAGAATGTAGAACATTTGTGTAATGTGTAAACACACATGCACATACATGCACACTGTTTTTTGTAAAAAAGAATTGGTGTACAGTGTCACAGAAAATAAATCAAATCACCACCACTAAGTCATTCCATGACAATTTCTTTGCAAACTGTATAACAATGTGGCTCAATTAAGGTTAGTTTCCCTCTATATCATTTAAGTTTCTTATCCTTATTCTCACAACCTTAATTTTGTTTTCTGAGTAACCTATTAATTATTCAGCAAAATGAAACAGGACATGATTAAGTGGATGTGTCTTGCAAAAGGACTTTGGGGATGTTAAACAGTGGCTGTACCACAGCTGCATTTACAGCTGGAATCACACTACTGTAGTCAACCTAACAGGATGTGCTTGCAACTCCACCACAGGTTTTTCTTTTGTGTTAAAAAAAACCCTACACAATTACATTGAAAATGGACCTTTCCTTGGCGATTTATTTTGCTGGCTTTAACTGGCAATGCCCTAAGTTGCATGTTTTGGTCTGCAACTTGGAACAGACCAAATGTCTGGGAAGTATTGTACAGTGTTTAAGTGCAGAAGGCACTATTATCAGAATTTAATCAAACCGAAATTATGCAAGTCGTTATTTTTTCTGTAAGAAGTCATTAAGCGCCAAAGCGTGGTATAACATATGACACATATTATGCAAATGCAAGCAGCCTTATTTAAAGACCTTAGTTAACAGAAAAAAACCATCACAACTGTGAAGTTAAATTAATTTAGAACTGAATACTGGAGAGAAATTAACAAACTGCAGCATGGAGTTTGATAATAGATGCATGTGCTCTGGGCTGCACAGAGTAGGATAGCAAACTCTTGTACGGATTGCAACAATTAGTGCAACAAGTTTACTGTGATTACAGAAAACGTATATGTGCAAACTCATCAAGAAGAACTTGTACTGTATCTATCTCAACAAAGGATGTCTTAAAGTTACTTAGTCATCATCTCTAAATAGTTAAATTTATGCTAATCCAGGGTTCAGAAGGGAATAGGTCAACCCCTGAAACAGGCTGAAAGCATTTACAAATTAGGCAGTAGTCTCAGACTGATTCCTTTAAGATAGATGCAGCTTACTGACTGAGGTGAGTGCACCTAATTCCAGTTTGGAAAAGAAAGTAGAAAGAAACAGAAATGAGAGAAAGAATTTATCCACTTGAACATTTTTTCTTTTGTCAGATAATGCTACAACATCTGGAAAACTTCACAGGCAGCCTCTTATTCCTCTTGTTTCTGCACAGGGAGTGAAGGGTGAGAGGCATGTGCAGATCTGTTCTATCATGCTCCCAGGTGTAGACCTTTCAGTAGAAATTGTTTGTATGTGTTTCTGATGATATTTCAGATACTCAGGCTTCTTTTTAGTTTTGCCACATGCTTGTCTTCTCCAGTAGCATGAGTTTTGCAAAGCTCTTCAGTCTCCTTCAGTGATATTTTGCATATTCTTCCGCATGAAACTCTGCATGGGCTTGGAGTTTAATTACTTAATAAAGCAGTAAGATGTACAGCTTGGCTATCCTATGCAGTCATCATAAGGTGATATAGAAAGCTCTTCACATATGCTAATTCTCATTTCGGTCTTTCTATGTACCCCCCAGTTCTGCTTCTGTACAACTTCTGTGTAACTACATACCAGTGTTCATGTAGACATTCTACATGTTTGCATTTTTACACAGTTTGCAGAATTCTACCATAAAAGTCAGCAAATTCAAAACTTGTCTTCATAACTTAGACTAACAAGTTCAGTCCATTTGTTGAAGGAACGTATATGTATGATACCCTTGCTTATGCATTCATGAAGCAATTGAGGTATATACTTGCCTCAAATATATGATACGACCAACAGGGTGTGTTTGAATAGTGGCTCAAGTCCTATCATCGAGAGATATAACACCATAGATACTGCTACCGAATCCAGCATGACAAAGGGTCATAAATGTGTCAAGTGGTAATACTGACTGGAAGACACTGGCTATGTGTTTTCAGGGAACTTTCAGGGATTCCTTTCAGGGATTGCCTCTAAATCCTCATGGAAAATAAGTAAGAGAAGTTAGAGGTGTGTGTATGCATGGGGGGCTGTGACCTCATTGGCATCGTGGAGCTCTTATGACTGGAGTGTCAGAATGGAAGGATACTGGCTCTTCAGGAAGGACAGGCATGGGAGATGGGGAGGGGGCATTGATCTCTACATCAGAGACCAGCTGGAGTGTGTGGAACTCCACCTGGGGATGGATGAGGAGCTGACTGAGAGCTTATGGGTCAGGATTAAAGAGAGAGCAGGGAGAGGGAATTCTGTAGAGGGAATTTGCTACAGGCCAACAGGCCAGGATGAGTGAGTGGATGAGGCCCTCTACAGACAGATAGCAACAGCCTCACGTTCACAAACCCTGGTCCTTATGGGGGACTTCAACCACCCTGATATCTGTTGGAGGGACAACACGACTGGGCACAAGCAAGACAGGACATTCCTGGAATGCATTGAAGACAACTTCCTTATCCAAGTGATAGAGGAGCCGACCAGGAGAGGTGCCAGGCTGGACCTTGTTCTCACCATCAGGGAGGGGCTGGTGGGGGATGTGAAGCTCAAGGGCAGCCTTGGCTTCAGCAACCCTGGAATGGTGGAGTTTGAGATCCTTACGGAGGTGAGGAGTGTGTGCACCAAGCTCATTACCCTCGATTTCAGGAGAGGAAATTTTAGCCTCCTCAGGGAACTGATTGGCACAGTTTCATTGGATGAAGCCCTGTAGGGAAGAGAGGCCCAAAACAGCTGGTGAGTATTCAAGGACCTTCTCCTCCAAGCTCAGGAGCAATGCATCCCAGTGAAGAGGAAGTTGGGTAAAAACACCTGGAGGCCTGTGTGAACAAACAAGCAGATCCAGGGCAAACTGGGGAGAAAAAAGGAAGCCTACAGTGGGTGATTCAGGAAGAATTTTGTATTATTATTATTTTAGAGCATGAATATTTTGCTGTACAGGAGAAAACCAAGTGTAAAGAAGTCCTAGATATTTTTATTAATGGATAAGGCCTGTGCCAAGCATGACATTAAGTGTCCTAAGCACCGGAATACCAGCAAGAGAAAATTTTCATTTTCTTCATGAGGAATTTTGGTATTTAAAAAAACATTTCATGTAAAGACAAGTTGAATTTATATTTCATCTTTTTTCTATTCACCTCTGTGTTCATGTTATTAATTGTTCTTTTCTTCCAGATGTGCTGTAAGAGTAATTGCCATTATTGACAATAGTAACTAAAGATCAACAAAAGTACCTCTTTCCAGCTTTTTAAGCTACTTGATTTCTAGTAACTGGCCTCTGAGTGTCATAAGAATTGTTACTAGTGCTGCTTTCCTATGAGCTACATCTTGAACACTTTTCTTACTGACTCACAAGCTGAGAACAGTATTGTAGCTCTGCTACAATGCCCCATGCAAAGATCCAGTTCTTTTCAATAAGGAAATGAGGTCTACACAGGTGGGACTGATTGACAACAGTGCCTTTGGAATATTAGACAAAATTAGAGAAAAGTTTGGCCAAATGGCCTGCCAATAGAAAATCACAGCAGAAAATGGTAGGTGTGGAACTGAAGTGCTTTAGGCAACCAGCTAAACTAACACATCAGCATGTGGCTTTCATGACAAATTCTCTTATACATGTCATGTAAGTAAATATTTACCATGAAGGCAAACTAGGGGAGATCCACCTTTCTTTTGGCAGGCCTACTGGGACCTCTCTCATCATCAGGTTATTTCTATCTCCAAAGCTCTCTTCTCTTCTTAATTATTTTTCATCATCTAGCAGCAGTAGAGTGTTATGGGTGCAAATACTGTCTTGTTAAAAATCCACTTTATTGCCCCTGCTTGACAAGTACCATAGTCTGACATCCTCCCTACAGTGATGGTGAAGAAGGTCTTCCTGCCAGTGTCACAGCCAGGCAGCTTTGGCTGGGAGAACTATTCAAGTTGTTTCACAGTCTGGTTAAGTTCTTGGCATCCAATGAGAGAATAAACGGACTTCTGGAGGTATTTTGAGGGGCTATTTGCTTGATACAAAGGCAGAATAATTTTCCTTTTGTGCACAGATAATCAGATTCTCTATCTGCCAATAATGTTTGTTGTAGGATGTGTAGCTCACAAACATGGGTTTGACCATCATTCCACATTGTATTTTTCATTATCAGACAGTGCAGTTCAAGGAAAAAAATTCGCATCTTTTAAATAATCCTTCTACATGGATCCTGATAAGCCCTGGCTGTTCCTGTGGTCTGTCCCCTGATTCTTAAGCTTCTCTTTCCTCCAGTCTTGAATGCCTGATGTGGAACTCAACACGGGAAGTGGCAGGCTGCTACTGAGAAAAAAGTATTGTATTTTCTGTCAACAAAATATGTTAGCTACTAGACAATTCTGGATGAATGTTTGGGCTGTGAAATTATATGGAGGGAATACATGGATATCTCCCTGGTAAGAGTAGTTTTATGGCACAAACTTTCTGATACCTCTACTGGTTTATATCTAGATGGGCACGACTCAGTGATGATATAAATTGAGGCACATTTTCTTGACCAGCTACGAAATATATGCATTTTACCACCTCTGTTCATTTGGAAATTGGATGCAGAACCAAATGGCATTTAAATCCAGCCACTGCCAATACAAGACAGTGGATGAAGCTTTTGCATATTTAGTATTTAATCTACAGGTATATCAGTACTTCACATTCTGAACTACATACATTTATAGCAGGATAAATTATCCAATGCAAGGCTCTTGTGCTGCCAGATCTAACATAATTTTAGCACTTAACTGTAACTGTCTCAGAGCTCCAGTATCACTGAATCACATCATGTTCTACAGTCAGTAAATCCGCATATTCTCTGGTGGAAATTATAACCGATAGGCCTGTAATATAGTACTGCTGCTGCTAGGAAGAGGTCATAACATTTGTAGCAAATAAGGAAGACTTCAGGAGGGAAGTTTTTTGGGCTTGCTCTGACTGAAATTTTCTTGACCTGACTTCAACTTTGTTTTCATATAGCTTAGCTGTGACAGCAGTTTCACTAACAGATCAGGTGTCAATGGCTGATGGGTTGTACTTTTGTGTATCTTTGTGTAGTTCAGTCATATTTTTACACAAATAACAGCAACAAGGAGTGATTCTGTGAAGAATGAGATACTTGTGACCCTAACTTTAACCTCACAATGTAGAGAAAGGCCTGGCATGACAGAAGTGGAGACACACAATGGGGTGTAAAGGAGCACAAGCCATTCAACAATGAGAGATGGGGGACAGGCTTGCGTTGGTGACCCCTTTCATCTATAAACATCTAGCTCATGGTCAGCTAAAGGTATACCAACCTAGAGATGGGCACACCTGGGTTTAAGTACAACAACAAAAAAAAAAAAAATAGAAATGGTTTTATATGTATGTCTAACATAGGTAAAAACCACTTATACAGCAAATTCACATGTAACCTGGAGCTGCAACAGCAAAGAAAGGGGCATGTGTAAAAGTGTTAGTAAACATATAAAAATAACTTAGTGTGGATCTCAGGGTGAGGAAGAAGAAACAATCAACATGGACATAATATTCTTCACAGAAAAGGATTCCAAATGCTGAAACCCACTGCCAACATCAGCATGAAACCCTCAACCTTAGGATCCAGAAAAGCAGCAGAAGGGTTAACATGACATGTAGAAAAAGGTTAGAAACAAAGACTGTGTATAAAAATTCTAGCTGTGTTATAATTTTTTTAACTATTAGATGTAGACTAACAATGATTCTTGAATTAGATTGTTAAGATTTTGATTATACTATCACTAAGTTCTTGGTTATGCACATAAATATATAAAGTTGTATATGGCATGCTTCC
>NW_010269257.1:14265-17248 GCF_000690775.1 Eurypyga helias
CAAAAATTGGACAAGGCATATTATTTTTCAGTTCATAGGATTACTTTATTTTTAAAACTGTGCTTGTCTTTATTTAGCAAAAGGGACCATAATTCAGATAATGATTTTTTTTTCACTCAAAGCAGTCAGAAAAAAGTGATAGAACAAAATATCTAGGTTCAATCCTTCTAAATGGCATAATATTTTATTCTTGAGCAGTTCAAAGATCAACTGCTATGCAAAGGTGTCAGATTACATCTTTGGCTGAGTCTTTATGACAATTATTCAAAATAAATAGCTTCATCTCAAAACCTGACCGACAGCTGGAAGCCAAATTAGGCTGAAGGACAGCTTGAAGTGTCTCGTTATATTTAATTTCCAGTTTATTACCAAAATTGCCTTCATCATTTTAATCCACATTATATTTTAAGCTATATATCAAGCAAATTATTATTCATTTGTGTGATATGCATTATTTTAAGTAATTTATTGAGAGTTTGTTTTGTTCCTTCTCTTAATATGGAGTCCATCGTTTTGAACAAAACAGGAAAAAAAAAAAATCCCTAGCTAAATACATTGAAATCTTCCTCAGGTTGCCAATGCAAAACCTCTCAGCATAGAGTAAATATTTAGCTCCCTGACCTTACGTTAGTCTGATGTTTCCTAAGACCGTGTTCATCCAAACAGTAGAGGACCATGTTTCTTACTTTACTGCCAAAGAATTTAGTCTGACAAATTTTGTAACGTTTCCCTTTCGCTAAAGTGTAGCGGTGAAAACACGAACATCTTTTGAACAACCAGTTTTTCTCTTCTACCGTCCCGGCTTCTCTCTGAAAAGTTAACTTTGAAAATAGTAATTATGAAAGGAGCTCTGTATCCTAAAGAAAACAGCAGGGAAGCTCTTTGATTATTTATTGAAGATACTTTTACAGAGGGTGGTACTTTGATCATGAATGCCCGTTTTCAAAGACTCTCCAACCCTGCACAAAAAGAACTGAGAAATGTATTGTGATATAAAGCAACAGTCTTTTCCCTAACAGTAGTGAAATCTTCAGTATCTGTATAGGAACCAGGGAAGTGTGGATACAGCTGTAGCTCCAGCAATTCAGAGGTGTCACTCTCAACAAACATTTTCCTGACAACTTTGATATGATACTGCTTCCATTTAAACATCTGTAGAGAAAACTCGTCTTATTTATGCATACCATGAATTTTCAGGAAAGTCCCACAGTTGCTGATGGTCTTTAGGGGTTATGCAGGATCACAACATACGCATATATGTTTATGAAATTTCTTTTTCATTACCAGAATGAATTTTGTGTTATGTATTTTGTGAGTGTAAAATTGTTAAATTAAGAGCTACAGAGAAAAGAGATAAGAACAAATCTCAGTATAAGATGGATCTCCCTTCTTCGGCAATGTAGGAAGGGCAATAATGTTAAACAATTACAACTCAGACCTGTTGCAGACTTTTATGGATTTTCATGTCCCCTTAACCATCTGACCGGTTCTTGCTTGTTATTAGCTCTGAGCAATATTTCATCTGATATGCAGCAGCTGCCTCTGCACCTTATAGAATATCTGATAACTGAACTGCAGCCTTAAGTGAGTTGCAGCAAACAGCTTCCAGATGAGACCTTTGTAACTTCTCTAAAACAATGTGTTACGTGTGTGTGTCTGGGGGTGGGGGTATCTAGTTTAATGTTGTGAGTTTTAACATTTGTCCCATGCTAAGAGAAAGAGGACACAGAGGACATGCAAATTACCCCCTATTTTTGACTGCACCCCAGAACTGGTGCAAGGAACTTCAGTAACATCTAATCTGTTTAAAAATCAACAGGAATTCTGTCAAAGGAAATCAAGGAGGCACAACAGAAAATTTACATGATACTCAAATGGACTTCTAGAACTGCAGAAAAGTTTTGAAAGTATTCCTTAGGCAAGCTTGTTCAAAAATCACAACATCTTGTTCATTGGACATCCTGCTTGAGCTGTTTTCTAATTTTTTGTTAAAATGAAGGTTCTGACAGAGATTTTTTAAATGCTTATGGGTCTAGAACAGTAGGATTTAATTTCTGCTGACATTAATTTTATGTAAAAAAAAAAATATTTTTAATAAAACAATAATTAAGTTGTGCCCAGAAGATGCTGGAGTGTACAGAAAGATTTGTTTCAAAATGAGAGTGAATAAGCCACCTGACACAAAATATTCAGCATGTATCTCCTCTAACATTTCAAAATCTCCTTAAGCTTTCTCTTCTTATTTTTCTGGTTTTTCTAAAATATTTTAAAACTTTAGTGATCTATAAATTTTAATTACAACAAATGCGATTAAAAACAGTCTCTGCTGTTGTATCATATCTCGCAGCACCAAACTAAGTCATTGTTTACAAGTTTCAGAAGCAGAGTGAGATCATGCCAGTGAGGACAGAGTGTTTCTCAACAAAATAAAGTGCTGCTATAATGGAGCCTGAGCATGGTTTTTTACTCATAAAATCCTGTAAAAGAAAAAATATTAAAATTAAAAAAGCTTTGTTAAAATTGTTGAAAACTAGGCTGTTTTATTACATTCAATAACTAGAGCTGTACAAGGAAGCTGAAGAGCTAAAAAGGTCGACAACACAGATGAAGAAAATTAAATTAAGAAGAACATATGACGGACGTTTTACCTAATACTGGTCTAGTCCTGGCAGTTATTAAGCAAGGACTTGTATGGTACTCAAATATTTCTCCTAATGCTGTATTCTGGCATGATGACTTTTGATTGGTCTGCTTAAGTGTGTAAGATAAAATAAGTGTGGGCACTATGTAACTTGATGTAAACTCTCTTACATGCCTAACACTGATGACATAAAGAATGTTATGCAGTGTTTGTTCATCCTGTTAAAGAAGTATAATTTTTACTTTATTTTACCATAGAAGATACAAACTACATTTAACAAAAGGCAATCTCGAAATCGTAGAATCACAGAGTCGTAGAATGGTTTGGGTTGGAAGGGACCTT
>NW_010269257.1:17267-19989 GCF_000690775.1 Eurypyga helias
CCCCCTGCCATGGGCAGGGACCCCTTCCACTAGACCAGGTTGCTCAAAGCCTCATCCAGCCTGGCCTTGAAGACTTCCAGGGATGGGGTATCCACAGCTTCTCTGGGCAACTTGAGGAAAAATACTGCATATTGCCGTATTGAAAAATGGCGAGTAATGGTAGACTTAAAGCATTGAGATAGAGAAGTCTTAAGTATAGTACAAGTACAGTGTGTATATATAAATATACACACTGTATAGATATATAGACAGAGTATTACAAGTCTCCAAGTTCTAAACAGTACATTTATGCATCATACAGTCAACAATGGAAGCCAGTAACTAATACCAACACTTCCTCACAGCTTCCCTGAAGTTCATATGTTGGTAATTGGTGAATCATAGGACCATTGAATCTTCTCATTTGGAAAAGACCTTTAAGATCATCAGCTCCAACTGTTAACCTAACACTGCCAAAGCCACCAATAAACCATATCACTAAGCAACTCATCCACAAGTTTCTTAAATACCTACAGTGGTGGTGACTCAACCACCTTCCTGGGCAGCCTGAAAATACTTTTAGTGAAGAAATTTTTCCTAATATTCAATCTAAACCTCCCTTGGCACAGCTTGAGGCTGTTCCCTCTTGGCCTATCACTTGTCACTTGAGACAAGAGCCCAACCCCCCATCTCTGCACCCTCATCTTATATTCAGCTTCCTCTTAGCAAACACTCCCAGGTCCTATTCCACCAGGCAACTTTCCAGCCACTCATTACCAGGCTTATAGCGTCGCAGGGGGTCATTGTGACCCAAGTGCAGGAGCCAGCACTTGGCCTTGTTGAACCTCATACAGTGTCCTAGGCCCATGGATCCAACCTGTCCATATCCCCTTGAAGACCCTTCCTACTCTCAGGCAGATCAACACTCTTGTCCAACATGGTGTTGTCTGCAAACTTGCTGAAGGTGCATATAATCCCACTGTCTCTGTCACTGATGAAGATATTAAACAGTACTCGTTCTAACAGGGACCCTTGAGAGATACCACTCATCACTGGTCTCCATCCAGTCATTGAGTTGTTGACCACTACTCTCTGGCTGCAATCATCCAGCCAATTCCTTATGTACCATATTGCCCACCCATCAACCAAGCCATGAGCAACCAGTTTCTCCAGAAGAATGCCATGGAAAAGACAAAGTTGCTAACTCTGAAGTATTTGTGCTTCAGTAATTTAGCTGCTTGACTGCTATATTTTAATATCTGATGAAAAGAAGAAAAATTATCTTATTATGCTGACAAATGTGTCCAAAAATATTTAATTAATATAGTAAACAGACAAAATTTTATGGGAGAATTCTGTCTGTCATATAACAGTCTTGAAAAACCTTTGGCTTTGCTGAGATGTAATAGTTTGGTGAAAAAAATTGTTTTATCATTTTGGAGGAGTAGAATAAAGAATATATGCCAGGTTAAAAGCAGTGAGGTACTAGAAGCTTTTGACACCAGCCTGTAGGAAGAAATACGATTATATCACTAGAAAATCCCACAGATCCTTTCCAACCCTTCAGGTGTACAGTTCTGAATAACTTTAACTTATTTGTAAAGATGACCTCATGAAAAAAGCAGGGACTGGGCAACAGCAACAAAGATCTAATTTTTGTCCTCTTTTTTATACTATGATTCTATAAAAAGTACCATCTTTTGCTGTAGAAATTTAAAGTCAAAGAGGAATTATTATCTATCCGAAGAGCAGAAAATAAGAAATATTCTGTCATAGCAGCCATTTTTTTAGTCCTATCAGAGCTAACCTAATCTAAGCAAGGTTAAATGAAGTTGCACGTGATTACTCTTGAAACATGTCACCATGTTCTGTCAGAAACTGTGACAATGACTGGTGTACACTTCCCTATTCTATCTAAACAGTGTCACTGAGGGTTCTGCGGCACCATTTTTTGCATTGCTGCTAGTAGAAGTAAGCATGTAGATTAAGAGAAGGTGGACTGGTGTGAACCAAGGTATGGTACGTATTCTGTGGGTCTATTTAAAATAAATCATATGCAACATAAACCAATGAAATGGCAACTTCATGGGCATTCTTTGAGGAAGCTGAGCTAAACACCTAAAGTGCTTAAAAAGAAGAGATGGAATTGGAAATATGGTGTATAAGAAAAGATTAAGAAAGAAATGACCAGTTTATATTCTATGGACTTTCCTAAGTATACGTGTATATACGTGTTTACCAAATAGTACCACTCCTCTACATTATGATCCTATATATATGTATTTTTTTTCCCCCCATCAAGTCCTTTGCCTCAATCTAAACACATAGTTTGTCCATGCAACAGTTTTCTTGATGCTGTGCATACCACGAACTTGCCAGTAGACCTGTTTCATATAATTTCATTTTTTAAGGCAGACAGCAGTCTAACATTTTAATGATATATGTACTATTCTGAGAATTGTTCCTCTGTGAAAAGCTGTACACATGTACACATAGGCTCCACCTATTTTACCAGTTCAGTGTTCCAGGATCAGCAATTCAACCACTTAGGCATCAATAAAAGAATGCCCAAATTTTTGTTTGGATCTCTAGCCACATCTACATTTTACCAGAGACATTACCATATTTTTTACACTTCTATCTGCAGGGTGCCTTCTATCTAAATAGATAGATTTATTGGTGTGGTGATGTACCTGTTGACTGAAAAAGAAGAAATACAGCCCCCATCTTTAAAAAGGAAAAA
>NW_010269258.1:0-1061 GCF_000690775.1 Eurypyga helias
CCCCAGCTCTCCGCTACCTGCTGGCATGGCCCCTGCACCTTTCACTGGGAATTCTGAGGGAGAGGTCGGTGTGAGAGAGATGGAAATAAGGTAAATCCTGTGGTCAGTGCCTGGTTTTGGTTACTTTTGGATGGAAAGATACACATGAGCAGCTCCTGGACGCCAGGCATGTGGTGAGAAGGCGCGATACCGTGGTACGGGTGCCGAGGGCACAGGCAGCACACACAGCACTCCCTCAGCTACTGGCACTCATGGCAGGAAAGCCAGAACAGCACAAACTTTGGGATGTACAGGTCTGCCCCGGCACTGCACACTGGGCCTTGCCAGGGCTGCCCGAGTTCAGTCAGGGCCCCGCGTGCGGCAAAGCTGTCACGCCTCGGTCAGATGGCTCCTGAAATGAGTCCCTCTCAAATAAACCACAGCCCAAATGCACCGGAATTACAGTTCCTACCCCGGCATTCACCTCCCTGTCTCCATACCTAGCAAAGGCTTTTGGAGGGGCTGCCAGCCTGAGGCGAGCGGGTCTGGAAAGATGTTGAGCAACAGCATTCCAAACGTTGGAAAAGAAAATCCAAACAACTCCCCTTCTCCCCAGACATCACCCATCCTCGATGCAGTCAGCATCAGTAAACCTGTTCCGGGAGGGGACAGAGCCGGAGCACAGGGGGCTGATTCGTAACCACAACCTGACTCCCAGCTCAGCCGCGCCACTGCCAGCTCGCTGCCCTCCCCACGCGCGGCATCACGTCTCCGTTCCAAAGCCTCGGGAATTGTTATGGTTCCGGTGTGTGGCACTGGACATGAACGGAGGCTCCAACCACACCAAAAATCCTCCAGGTTAAGACGAAGAAGACAAACAGGAGCAGATGCTTCCCTCCTGCCCTCCTGCGCTTGACATGCCAGACGGTCAGCGCAAACACCCGGATTTGCCGTTCTCCCGCCTTCCCACAGCTCGGAGATCGGCACGGTGTTTCTCTGCTCAGGGCAGGCCACTTCCTCTCACGTACGAGGTCAGAAAGGAATGTCAGGAAACACAGCAGAGAGTGCAGCTCCTCCAACCC
>NW_010269259.1:0-392 GCF_000690775.1 Eurypyga helias
ACCCGTTACCCCTTGTCCTGCCCCTCCCTGCCCTTGGAAAAGGTCTGAGACAGGGACCGGGGAAGGACGCGTCACGGGGTGGGGAAAGGCTGGGATGCTGGGTGCACGGCCGAGGCCCGGTGCATCCCAAGATACGGCACGGGGCGTGCTGCGCCCTGGGTCAGCCCCTTGGGTTGGGAGCCCCGCTGCTTCCGACTGCTGAGGTCGCAGTGCTTCCACCTCCGAACCTTGCAGGAAGGGGAGGTGCTGTGCTTGCCCCGAGAGGAGGGCGACCAGGGGTCTGGTGGTCCCTGGGGGGTCTGGTGGCCCCCCGGGGACTGGGTGAGCTCACTGCACAGCTCAGCCCTCAGCCCAGCCCCCAGCCTTCCCAGGAGCCCACCACAACCCCTTGG
>NW_010269260.1:0-4945 GCF_000690775.1 Eurypyga helias
AGTAGTAGTATAAGAATATAATTAATTTATTTTCCATTACCAAATTTTCTTATCTCAAACCAGGAGTTCTCCAATTTTTTTCCTCTGATTCTTTCCCCCATTCCACTGGGGGAGATGGGAGGTGAGCAAGCAGCTGATGATGTTATTTTTATTTATTCTGTGCCTTTAAATAGCAGTTATTTAGAACATTAAACTGAAGAAAAATTTGGCGTATAACACAAGCAGCTCTCCACTTTTCCTTTTCTCTTTTCCTTTTTCCCTTTCCCTTTTTCATTTTCCCTTTTCCCTTTTCTTTTTGTTCCATTTTGTAATAACAATGAATTTATGTTTAGTGTATTTTGCCACTTTGACCAGGACTTCTTTCTTCCCGCAAATACAATGTCCTGTTTCACATCACTGTATTGTCAGCACTGTTACTTCATTCTTGAATACTTGCATATAAGTGTTTAAGGATGAACTGTGTTTTTTAATTTTGAAGAAACTGAACAAAATAGATTATCTTTTTGAGGTGTTTACTTGGATTATCACAACTAATCTTAAACATTTAAGACTTCGGCATTGCTTTTCCATTGACCTTTTTCATCACTTTTGTTGTTTCTATATTCTCTCAGTCTCTTCCCTCTGTGCTTAGACTGATGCGAACTTCCTACTTCGATGTAAACTTATAGCTCTCATTCATAACAACAGCTGTTGACATGTTAAAAAAAAGATGAGGAAATGGGTTCTTTGACAAAAGTTTATTCCTAGCATTACACGATGAATTTTCAAGGACTGCATCTATCATTCCTACTCTCAGGAAAAGCCAAAAAAACACTTTGATACTCCCACATAGAGACTGATTACAAAAACAAACGAACACCCAGAAAGCTGTGAATGCACTGTGTGTGGTAAATAAAGTATAATATGAGTAATTTATATATTATTGTATTGTGCTAAACTAACAACAGTGGATGCATCTCCCTGGCTAACGTTTTGACTCAGTTGTGTTGTTATTTCTACATTACTAGATTTCCCTTAACTTAATCAGCATTTTGACCCAGGCAGTCACACAAGGTTGAATTGAACTCTCAAGATGTCACTCATAATCTCCGTATAACACCATCTTGGAAAAGATGTCTGCAAATGTAACCAAGTGAATAAGGCCATCCCTCCTGACTAGTATAGTTTACAATCACTAATTCCTAAAATGAAACTGTGAAATGATGGAGATTAATGGAGAATCATTGCACTGCATCTGGTCTTGCCTGCAAATGTGACATTCTCTTGCATCATTAATCTAAACAAACCCAGTGGGGACACGTTGGGACCAAACTTTAGGCTGAAAAAATGGAATATAGAAGGTTAGAGCATGTCTTTGACACTGTTCTGTGTATTCAAGCAAACTCTCACAATCTCTTATACTGATACAACCCAGCAGGCTCAATCGTCCATTGTGAGAGGAAGATAAGACATACCATGTCAGTGGCAAAGTCTGGAGAATCCTCCTTGCCCATTATTTAGCCGCAGCATGATTTTGAGATTTTTTCTACTATGAAAATTTTCACCAGACCCCACAACAAAAAAAATATAATAATAATAAAAGAATGTAATCTTGGTTTACAGAAGCAGAAAAAATTTTTACCTCCTGCTGTTGTAAAGCCAAGCAGTTGATCACATTGTTAATACCACCATCTTGGCAACTATTGGGATATTGTCTTATAAACACAATTCCTGCACTCTACTGATGCTTTTTGAAGAAAGAATAAAGAGGGGGTGAGGCAACTGTTTTCATCTTCAACATCTTCAGTACTAATCACTGCAGTCTCTAGTCGATTTTCTGTTATATGCACCATATGGTTGAATAGTTCAACCTTGGATCTATTTTATATGGTAGATATTTAATTGCTGCTCCCTATGCTGTGGGACTGGAAAGCTTACCTTGAAGTCCACTTTGTCCATTAAATTTTCATTAATGAAACATTATGAATTTCGAATACATAAAACCTAATTATTGATGTTGACAAAGGCTCATTGAATGTCTGCTTCAGCTCCATATGTAATTTTAAATTCTATTTAATTTCAATTATGTATGAAATTACAACAAAATGCAAAACATGAAACAAGTATAGGGACAATACAGGCATGTTGTTTTCGTCTTTATTTTTTCTTTTCAGTGGATGATTAGATCATAATAACTTTAAATATACTTTACACTTTCTTGGTTGTTACAGTCTGTTTTATCATACAGCTGCTCTGAGATACTGGATAATAAGGCAGATAATCTCTAGCTTCTCCAAATTATTTCCGTATTTTAGGTATAAATTTGAAATGCTGTGAAACTCCTCAACCTCAACTGGGGATGAAGTTCATGAAGGCAGTTGGTGCTCAAAGTAGTAGGCTTTTGGAAGCAGCCTAAAATTTAATTCTTAAATTAGAATTTCTTGAAGTAATCATTCCATGCCATGTGTAATCTCAGAAAAATGTTTTATTCACATCTGTTAATGAATGTGTATAGATCCTCAAATGACCACATAAATACACAAGGATGAGGTCACCAGTGACAATCTCTCACAGCACTGTTTCTTTGGAACACCTGATATCAATACTGGGAAAGAATGCAGATGACAAGTGACTTTTTGGTTAATATAGCTATCCGTATAAATCTATGACCTCAGATACTGGGAGGCAGAATCTGGATATTTTTATCTTCACTTTCTATTGACTTCACCTTGAAATGTGTCTGGTAAAATCTCCTAGGAGGAAAACCAATGCAAGTTCCCTTATTCCCATGTGAATTTTTCTTCTAAATAAAACACTTATTTCTGTGGATCTGTTTCTTATTTTTTAATTATTGTTGTTTTGAAAGGCCATTAAAGAAGGGTGGCTTTGAGCCCTGAATTCTAATTAAAAACACCCAACATTAGTGTCTGTATATAAACCATTTATAGTATTTACAGAGGCTGAAACCCTGAAATATTTTTCTGAGTAAAAAAAATATTTATGAAGTTCTTTCAAAACCAAAATAAACACTTTACATAGAGGGGCCACTATTCATTCTGTATTTAATTATCATATTAATTCAATGACTACTTATATCCCATCTAAGTCATGAGAAGTTCTGTACTGATATTTCATTGCTGAGGTTTTATTTTGAAAATAAAAAATGTCTGTCTTCTCAGAAAAATGTCTGTCTTCTCATTGATTTAACAAGCTGTTAAAGCTGAGTGGCAAGTATGTGGTGAGCTACCAGTGTGTGCCGATTTGTCCGCTTACAACAATTGCTATAAAATTGAAGAGGGTCCTTCTGAGATGAGAAAGGCTTATTCTTCCTGTTATTCGGAACTGACATTGTAACATGTTATTGGAGTGAGTATAAAGAAACACAGAATTTTTTCATTGTTTTGATTAAAAGTTTTTATAATTGGGCAGATAAAGTGGATATAAGAGTTATTCACCAGTTGTATACCAAATTACTGAAGAGGGACCTTGGCAGATTTTCAAGCTGTCTACAATGCTGCTAGACTGAGTAGGAGTTCATTTACTATCATGGTATGTGCAGAAAATTTATAGTACAGAAGATACTCATCAATGCAATTGTGTGACTAACTCACACCTGAGTAAATCAGAATAAGAAAGGAAAAAGGAAAATGGCTTCTTTGAAGCTAAGATGAAACTTAGACATTTCACTGTTCTATCTGTGGTGCAAAAATTCTAAATAATTGAGCTTTAGAATCCCTGCTGAGCTACTTACTGCTGTTACCGGTTCCCACATCTCTGCATACATCATTAGAATTTCTCTTAGCAAGTTCTCTGCTGGACATGGTTAGCTGTTTCTTGGCTATAGCATCCTTCTGTGGAGCTTTATGTGCGAGCTGTTGCTGAATTATGCTAACTTGACCAGTCTATATGTGAAATTATCACAGCATCTAAATATCAGTCCATTATTAAATGAGTAGAAATAAAATCTTTTCTCAAAGACGTTTACTTCACTAATAGCTTTACTATCTAAGGCTTGAAGAAAACGTGGAAGTCTTGTCCGCTATCTGTTGATGCAGCAGACAGAGCTGTATTGTTCATGAAAAAAACTATATTTATCTTAAAACAATATGCCTATTTTCCTATTCGTATTCTGACTGAAAAAGACTTCCCTTACTTTTGTCCTTGTATTCATATCCTTGTATTCTGGTGTTATTCAGGAGACTATTCAAGCTATCATAAATTATGACTGCTCTGACCAGCAAATGGGAACAATCAGTTTTCCTTAATGATTTATGAATGAGACCATGGCCTGGATGCAGTGAAATCCAACTCTGTAAACCCAGAAACTTATGTCATGTTTATGGCAGTATAACCGTATTAAGGATCTAGTGTCTCATGTCAAAAAAAGAATGATGACGGAGATCACTTGACTTTGTGCATGTAGAGATTTTATTTAATACAGAGTCTCACTATAAGTTTTGATTTTTTTAAATTTTCTTTTTGCTGTTGTTTGGGGTTGCAGGTATTGACCTACAGAACATAATTAAAACATTTTGTAAACAGAAGAAAAACAGGACAACGTCATGGAACCAAAGAATCACAGAAAAGCCCAGGAGAGTTCTCTTTGTGTCTCTCCTTTGGACCGTCTCCAATCTGTATGCATTCTGCTTGAATTGTGGGGGCCAGAACTGGACAGTGCAATACAGATGTAGCATGACAAACACTGAGTAGAGTGGAATGATCCCTCAACGTAAGAAGAATATAGACTGGTTGGAGAGAGTCCAGAAGAGGGCCACGAAGGTGATCAGAGGGATAGAGCACCTCTGCTATGGGGACAGGCTGAGAGAGTTGGGCTTGTTCAGCCTGGAGAAGAGAAGTCTCCGGGAGACCTTATTGCAGCCTTCCAGTACCTGAAGGGGGCTACAAGGGAGCTGGAGGGGACTTTTTACAGGGGCCTGTAGTGACAGGACAAGGGGGAATGGGTTTA
>NW_010269260.1:5130-6129 GCF_000690775.1 Eurypyga helias
TGCGAACTAGATGTTCTTTAAGTTACATTCCAACACAAACTATTCTATGATCACTTTTCTATCTGTTCTAATAATGCCCTTATAAGTGCAACCAGGATCAAATTTCCCTTCATTGTTGCAATATTGTACTTCTGACTCATATTCGGCTTCTTGACCACCAGCACCATCAGGGCTCTTCCATCAAGGCTGCATCTGAGATCTTTGGTTGTCATCACAGCTGCAGGACTTTGCACTTGTCTTTGTTAAACTTTGTGATGTTCTTGTTATCCCAGCTTGTTTGTGTTCCTCTGTAAAATAGCTCTCCATTCTGATTTGTCCACCTAATCACACAGTTTATTGTCACCAGAAACTTGGTGAAGATGCTTTCAACCCTATGATCCAGGCCTTTTGTGAAAATATTTAACAGGCATGGAGCCTGCTGTCAATCCCTGTGGGACCCAACTTGTGACAGGTTGCCAACATGATTACAAACCATTCATCACCACCCTCTGAGTGCAGCCTGCGAGCCAATTTCCTAACCATCTCATAGATCACCCATCCGATCTGTATCTTGCTAGTTTGTCCTCGAGAAAGTTGTGGGAAACAGTGTCAAATCCTTTATTGAAGTCCAGGCAAATAACATCCACAGCTCTCCCCATGTAGACAGAACATGTTATATTGTTATAGTAAGTGATCAGGTTACTCTGGCATGATTTGCCTTTGGTAAACCCAACAGCCACTCCATTTGATTTGTAATCATTTATAGGATGACTTATTCTATTACTTTCCCAGGGACTGTAGTAAGGCTAATAGGCCTGTAGTTTCTTGGGTTCTCTTTTGGGTCTCTCTTATAGATGCGTGTGACATTTTCCTTCTTCCAGTCATCAGAGGCATACCCTGATTGCAACAACTTTTCAAATATTATAGACAGTAGCCTTGAAACAGTGTCAACCACTTCTTTCAACACCCTGTCATGGGTTAATTCCAGCTAGCAAGACACCATGAAGCCCCCCCCCCCCC
>NW_010269260.1:6277-13755 GCF_000690775.1 Eurypyga helias
TGCAGTTGCTCGCCACCCACCGACCAATATACAACCAAGTCCCAATAAATGAGTCAGAGCCAGAGAGCACGAGAGCCGCAGCCCGAGAGCAACTGCCGCAGAGTCTGTGTAAACCCTATCAGCAACAGCATGACCAGGAAAACTAACAGACCTACCAATTCATTCCTGAATGAGCCAGCAAAGGAGTTAGCAAAGCAGCTAACAAAGGATTTAGAGAGAGTGTTAGGAAGTATAAGGAAATAAAAAAGTAATGGCTCCCTGACCCCCTCCTCACCTATGCCCTGAATGTGATGTACTATGGAATGAAATACTTCCTTGGTCAGTTTGGGTCAGGTGCCTGAACTGTGGGTCCCCTACACTGCCTGTAGTGAGACAGCGAGAGCTGGGAACGCAGCTGCAGAATCAGAAGTGGAGAAAGACCTTGAATTCAGTACAGGTATTCCCCAGTGCCAGCTAAGAACTTAACGGTGCTTCTCTCAGTGTAAATCCAGGAACACAGCTTCATACCAGCCATGGTAAAGAGTGTTAACTCTTTCCTGACTAAACCCAGCACAACCCTGTGGTGGCTTCTGTCTGGGCGCATATATTTATGTGTGCTGAGCCCTTGAAAGAAGCCATAGCTCAGCCCTTCTTCCAGTACCATTGGGTCACTGTATGTGTTTTTGTAGCTACTTAATCCTGTGATCTGGGGTCCAGCAACACTAGTAAATATCTAGGCTGATACTGTTAATGTCTCTCTTGTTAACATTATCAGTTACTAGTTTCCCTGCCCTTTTTAGTAATGAGCCTATGTCTTCTCAGTAGTTCTGCTTTCTCCTCATGTATTGTTAAGAACACTTTTTGGACATGTCCAGACAATTTCAGTTGTAGCTGAGCCTTAGCCTTCCTGACTGCATCTCTAACTTCACTAGCAAGGTTCTGGTAATCTTCAATGTCTATTTGGTCATGTTCCTATAGCTGGTATGCTTCCTTTTTCCTTTTCAGCACAGTCAAAAACTTACTGTTAAGCCAGAGTGGTATCTTGTTCTGACTCCTTTTCTCTTTTCAGGGGATGGACAGTTCTTGCGGTCCAGAAGGCTGGTCTTGAAAAACTCCCAGCACTTGCAAGCTTCTTTGTCCTCCTTGGATGATTCCCATGGAATCTCTCACAGCTGGGCTCTGAGCATAATGAAGCTAGCTCTTAAAATCCAAGGCCTCTGACCTACTACTGGTCTTCAGTTTGTTTAGCCGGATTTTAAATTCCACAGTGTTTTAATCATGGTGTCTAAGCCTACCATTGGTAGTTATGTTGTAAGTCTTTATGGTTTGTTAACAGTAAATCTAGCAGTATGCTGCTCCTAGTCAGCAGGCCAAGCTTCTGTAGCAGGAAGCAGTTCTCACTGTATTCCAGGAACCTGAGGGATGACTTGTGCACCACTGTCGTGTTTTACCAACGGATATCCAGATAATTCAAATCGCCTGTGAAGGCCGGGTTCTGTTGGCCTGAGACGTCCTTGAGTGACCAAAATAAGATTTCATCAGCCTCATCATCCAGATTGAGGGGTCAGCAACAAATAATTCATGATAACCTCTTTAGTGAAGGCTCCTTTAACCTTGATTCAAAAGCATTCAATAGAATTTTGTGGTCTCCACAACTCATGTCATATACTGAGATTCTCCTTTTACATAAAATGCAAATCCACTTCCTCTTCTTTCCTTCCAATCTTACTGAAAGAATTTGTAGCCATTCCGTTCATGTAGTTTTCCCACTAAGTTTCTGTGATTCTTGTGATATTCATAACTCCCAGGCTGGGAATGAATATCCAGTTCTTCCTGTTTGGTTCCCAGACTACTTGTATTGGTATACCAACATTTGAGTTGTCTGGACTTTGGGTTCTTGCCTTTGGAAAAAGTTGGGGAGGATTCCACACTACTTTGGTAGGTGTGCTCAGTGACCGTGTTGCTTATAATATTCAGGTGTTACAGCTTTGGACCCTATCAAACAATTACATTAATTAGTGAAAAAATGTATTTCAAAACTTTTGCATACAGCATACACCACCTTTTCAGACAACAGTGATCTCTTTCAAAATACACAACTCATTCTTTTCTCATGTACAAAACAGTGTAAATCAATGCTTAGAATCCTATGATATAAAGGGTTGAACTTGTCCCATACTCTAGATTCAACAGAGCTGAGGTTGCTCAGTGCCTTGCAATGGTGAGTCTTCACTAAGTGAATAATGTGCATTAAATAGAATAATTGTCCTGTTTCTATCATCTTGAGTATTAACAAGACAAATGAAGTATCAAATTGTTATGCAAACTGTATATAGTTATTTATACTCTAGGTTTGCAGACATTTATGTAGGGTTTACTGATCAACAAATTAGACAAAATCATATTTAAATAAATGGAAATCACTAATTTCCATACTGAATATAAACTAGATAAACTTCATTTTTTCATGTAGGGTAATAACACTTTAATACCATTTATTGCCTCATATATTCCAATGCTGAAGCAATTAATATCAGGTGTAGATTATTTAAGGGATAATCTTTGCAGCATTGAAGTATTTGCCTTTTCCATAATTATATCTGAAGTGTTTGTCATGGTTTTAATTAACATTTAAGAAAATGCTGGTGGACTATAAATTAGTTTTTTCTTCTTTCATCATCTTATCTTCCCCCAATGATACATATTTTTTATTTGTTACATTCATTTCAAAAAGGTGTTGTGAAGATTTTTTGTCTCTGCTGCCTGCTTCAAACAGTTAATATGTAAATGCCTTTTATGACAAGGCCATATTTTTAATATAATATGTTTTCTAGGTCATAATGATGATAATGAAAAGAGTATAGTACAGGCATATTATGAACTTTTAAGACTTGAATTTGGGTGAACACTTGAGAAACAAGTAAAATACTGTAGGCTTGATTTTATCATCACTATATCTTATGCTTTGTGAGCTCTGTTTGTTTACTTTTTTAAGAACAATTTAAAATAATTCAAAGCAACTGATTCTTGTTATGAGTTGGTAATACTTGTGTGCATTTTATTTCAAAGACTGAGTTCCCAACAAGGACCGAAAACCAAATCAAGTCTGAAGAGTTTTGTGGCAAGATTCCTGTAAGTAACACAGGCACAAACAGATTGCACTGCATATAAGCCTACTCAAATATTTTTCAGTCTTGGCATTATGTTTGGGTTGGGTTTTTTTTTTCATTTTTGTATATTGCTTTATTCATGACTATTCATCCTTTGGGATAACTTTAAGATGCACTGATTTTCATTAGATAAACTTCAGTCTTTTGGCTGACATTCTGGTAACATTTTCCTGGGTCTCAGCTGATCCTTTTCATCCATTTTTAAGAGGCATCAAAGAGTTGAATACTATCTTGGTCTGTGTCGTAGCTTAATCTTTAATTACCCTTCTTTTTTATGTATACAGAACAATAGCTTATCATTTAATGCATTCAGGATCGAAATACGGTCCTTACACATATGTAGACATGTTGTCTAAGTAGTATCTTATATGATTCACATGTGACAATATGGATATCTCAATTTTCTTCAGATATAGTGAAGTTGGATATATTTCAATTTAAATTGAAACATAGTGAATTTAATGCTTTTGACTAAAATTAATAATCAAAAATTTCAACAAGGAGAAAGCATAACAACCCTTCCTCAGACTGACTACGAACTGTTATTGATTATCCAAGTGGTTTTCTTGTTATGGAAACCTCAGTTGCTCATTGGCTTTTAAAGTGTCCTTTTAAGAAAGGATGGCTTCCTAAGCAATGTAAAGATTGTGAGAGCATTTTACCAACTTGCAATGAGTTTCAACCGCATTATGACTTTTATTCCCTACCACTTAAGACAACAACAATAAAGAGTTGAAAGAAATACCTAAAAAAAAAAAAAAAAGCATTTGGAGAAATTAAGAATAGCCTTGGTAAAGAGGAAGACTAAATTCATTCCGGTGTCTGAAAGGATATATGTTGAACCACAAAATACATGAACTGCATCTGAGTATTTAAATGCTGATTGTTGATTATCTTTGAAATGTCTTTGTTATCTGAAGAATGCTACATGTGACCAGTGAGCAAGTTTCCCTTCCAAGCATATCAACAGATTGAATAAAACAAAATATATCACGTCAAAATATTTTCTTTTTTTTTGCATAATATTTTATGCCATAGAAGATGTTTAGGAGTAGCTGAACTGTGTGTGCAAAAGCCTGATTTGGAACTCACAGGGAGCTGTCTTGAGGAGATCACCCTGATACCTGTTCCTTGACATATAGGGTCTTGGTAAGTGGGTCTCAAGACTAAAGTGATCTGGATGTAGAAGGAAGAAATGTTCATGCTTGCTACTCTAGATATTGCTAAAAAGCAAATTGGTACACCCAAATCAATATATCTAAATTATCTCAGTGAATAGCAATAGCTGCTTTAGAGATCTAATGGATACCTGCTGGATACCTGGAAGGTAGTTTTAAAGACACCTGCCCATAATAATTGTTCATGTCCCTCTCACCATTTTTTTTTTTTTAATTTTATTTTTCACTTAAACAAGATAACTGAGATAATCCAGTGGCTCATTGCTGTGAAGAGGGTTTGTGACATTGTTTAAATTCCTACCCATATACTTCTTTTGTTGTATCATACAGCTGATCAGCTTATTGATTTGAGAAAAAAAAAAACAAACAACCTTGCTTTTTGCTTTTCTCTTACCTGGATTAGCTTTCTGCCAGATCAGTGAATGCATTAGTTTCTTCTACTCAGATAAGCAGTGAGGCTAGTTAAGGGAATTTGTGTGAGAACACAGTCTGGAGGAGAGAGGGCAGTGGAAGGGCATCAGTTCTTCAGGAGCAGCAAACCGCTAAATCTCTCACTTCTTTTCCCAAGAGTGGTTGTTACTTTGCTCACATCAGTGATCTGTTTTGCAATTCAGCCTCAAAGAGACAAATAGATGAAAATAAAGGAAAATCTGTATACAGTGTTGGAAATGGATGGCTTAGATTAGAGTTCTCCTAAGACAGCTTGGCTGCTGAGAAAAGATACAGGAAACTTACAACTAGGTTAGATATTACAACTAAAAAGAGGTTGTTTGGACAAAGTGAGAATACCAATCTTCTTTTTGAGAGCTTTAGGGGTTTAAGTGTTCCTTAGCTATCTTCTAGATAGCTAAGAACACTTGAAATTTTTCTTGTAAGTTATGATGGTTTATGTCTAAAACTCACAAAAGAAAAAAAAAGAGGGAGTGTAGGGACATGGCTGGAAACTGAAGGAAGGACCTTCTTTGTGCTTTTCTACTGTGACTCTGTGGCTCAACCTATTTTCTATGGATAAATTGAAATGGAAGTTCTGTCCAAAGTTCTTTTACTCTGAAAAAAGAACATTAACAGTATAAATCATTGGGAATTAACTTCTCAATTTCCATATTAAACACAATTTGAAAAAGATAAAAAGCCAAGGGGAAAATCTAGCTGAAAAACTAACATCACACAAGGAGCTTCTCCAACTTTATTAACCTTTCTATATTTCAGCATTATGTGCAAGACTTTTAGCTACCTGCAGATAATGAAACTATGACTAGTACACTAAAGAAGATGTAGAGGTAAAATACCATGATTGCTTTGTATCGGGGGAAAAAAAAATAAAAATCTTGTCTACAGACTTTATTACTTGCAATTTAATATAAGTATGTATTTTACTAAACATTCTGAAACATAGATTTTTTTAATATATTCCTTGATGCCCTAAAGGTCTATTTAGGACACGATATTACAATTGTCAGGTGGGTTTTGATTTTATTTTAATATGAGAAATGTGTTGGATCATTAACACTGAAACTGTGAGATTATGATAATATGATAAATCTAAAGAAACTGTGAAACATCTGTAAAAATCCATTTATTCAGATTTCTTTTGATATTTTCAAAATTCTCAGTTTCGTATTTGAAGTAATTTTAAAGAAAAAGTAATACAGGAAAAAATTAATTTGAACTACTACATTTCAAAAATTCTTTGACTTTTTAGAAATACATTCTTTAGATTTTTACTTTTCTTCTTTAACAATAATACTTTTTTAATATAATATATAAAATCATCATCACTTGGGAAAATAATTTACAACCTGTCCCTCATTTATGCATGTAGTCTTCTTCATTCTGTTTTGCTACTGCAGCTGCAGAGCAGAATAAAATGGTCATCAGGGACTGTTGTTAGGGCGAATTTTGTGTAATATTTCATTCCTTTTTTACCATAATTATCACATATATATATTTCATATTTCTGATTTTTGATTGAAAGCATAATATAGTAAAACTTTTTTACTAAGTAATCCTTCTTTACCAGTAATCTATTCTTCCTTTCATGACTACAAGACTCTCAAGAGTTAGTACAGAAAAGACTTTATCTGAAAATGTTTCCTTCTTAGAACTGAGCTTATAAAGTGGAAAGCATTTTTGCTGAGCACACTGACAAACCTTCAAATAAATTATTCACAAAGGTAGCACATTCAATCTCTTAAAATTAATCTCTTAAAAATCAACAAAATATTTATTATCTTTAGATCACAAGCAATAATGTTGAGGAAGTCTTCTTACTTTTGTTCAATGTTCCTGTTTTGCAAGAACAATCCCTTCTTCTTGCTGCTCTATGATTTTTTAAATTTCTGGTCTTGAGTACTCTTGAATAAAGCAGCTGTAAGAATCTTCCCCTATGACAAGATAACTTTGTAAAATCTTCTGCTCTTTAATCTCTATTGTAATGCCTCTATCAGTGTTATGTGAGAGAATCTGAAAGAAAAGGTAGGCCATTTTGTGTCAGTAGCAAACTATAATCTTTGTGTTCCTGAAGAACTAGGAAGGAAGAAGGAAGCAAGGTATATCACAGTGTTCCAAGATTCTCTGAAAGAGATATTGCTGTATTTTTACACAGTTAAGTACCGTTTCAGAAAAAAAAAGCAGAACTGATCTGTTGTGCAGAGCTGACGTACATAGTATTAGTTTAATTGACATTCATCAGACAGCTTCCTCTGTCTAAAAGGAGATTTTGTATCATGAATAAACATGCAATTAAAGCAAACTAACTAACTAATTAAATAATCTAGATATCATTTTGGATAGTCTATTTTCCTGCTAAGAAACTTAACTCTAGGGCAAAGACCTCTCTGTAAGAATGCTACTAGCTCAAGAATCACATCCTACCGTTATAATCTGTGCCACTCTATGGTGAAGATTTCTCCTTTACAGTGATGTAAGTTCTAAGAAGGCATCTAGGTTTTGGTTTTATGACCTAGGACCTATACAGGAGTACAACAAAGCTATGTATGCCTAAATGATAAGGAAGCTCTTATGATCCAGGCTTCTTATCGTCTCTGAGACATGACATCAGTGTATGAATATTAAATCATAGAATCATAGTTTGGGTTGGAAGGAACCTTCAAAATCATCTGGTTACAACCCCCCTACTATGGGCAGGGAC
>NW_010269261.1:0-6680 GCF_000690775.1 Eurypyga helias
AGCGGTTCTTTAATGGGAGGGAGCAGCTGAGGAACAGCATGGAGCAGCCCGGTATGGCGGCTGGGGGCTGAGAGTAAACCTGATGGGAAGTGCCGTGGCAGGGAGGCAGGCAGGATCTGCCTGGGTGAGCTGGAGCTGGGCCAGGGATGCCCCGAGCAGCCCCTCGGGGGTGTCACTGCTGCGTTTCGGACGCCCGCACCAGCGCAGCGCGATGCTGTGCGGTAGCGGGACGGCTGTGCACACCAGGACAGAACATCCCAGGCCTCGAGGAGGTGGGCAGGGGGTCTGGCTCCAGAGCTGCCTGTCAGCAGAGGTTAATGCTAGGCAGTGAAGCAGGGAGTGTGTGGTGTGCCCCAGGGCCTGGGAAAGCAGAGTCTGCGTTTGCTGCTCTGCCAGCGCAGCCCTGAGGATGGGAGATGAGCAAGTTGCTCGCAGGGAGCTCTGGAGCAGATGCAGCCACATTGCCTCCTGCTGAGCTCAGGCTGCTTTGCTGGCATCTGTCAAACACCCAGAGCTCGAGTCCCTCCAGGACTGAGCTGCATCTCCCGGCGGACACAAGGCATTCCTGGAGAGGCTACCTAAAATATGAGGGAGGTGGGTGCCACGGTCAGGCAACGGCTGATGGGGCTCTGTCCCTCTCCCCGATGCTCACAGCAGATGCAGTTCGCACAGTGCAAGCAATCAAGGGCGAAAGGGACAGTGATGCTCCCAGGGTTAAGCACACAGCGTTCTGCAAAATGGGATCCTATGAGGTGGGGAGAGACAGCTCTGCAGTGACAGTGCTTGCGGTGTCACATCTGGTGGCAGCTGTCCCCAACAGGGGGATGTGCCTGGGGACATCTGCAACCTAGAGTGTGCCCAACTCGGTGACCAGCTCCTCGCGGAGAGGGTAGCCATCCTTGGCGCTGCTCCCGTGAAGGGGGAGGCCAGTGGGGCTGGTGTGTTGGCTGTGGCTCAGGATGGTGGTTTTCCTGCTGCAGAGGCTCCCGGTGGAGGCCTGTCTCCGGGGCTGGGATCCCCCCCAGCAGGACAGGCAGCGTGCCGCATCCTGGAGCAGGTGCCCGCTGAAGAACATGTAAATCCAGGGGTTGCAGCAGCTGCTGAGGCTGGCCAGCAGCATGGTGATGGTGAAAGCCACGTTGGTGGACTCTGGGAAGGCAAGGGAGGGAGCTTAAACCTCCTTCTGTCTGGGAAGGGTTCCAGTGTGCAACGGGTGGGACCTTGGGGGCTCTTCCTAGCTCGGACACGTCTCCTTTGTCCCATTCCCATCCCGTCTGAGTGGCATTTGTTTGGATGGGAGCGTTTGCTGCGCGACAGGCAGAGCTGGGCTCCACCCCTGGCTGAGGGTTGCAGGTGGGTGATATGTGGTAAGGGGACGTGCTGGAGCACATCCTCGGGGAGAGTGCTGGGAGATGAGACCCAGCAGCTTTTGCACCTTCCTTCAGCCTGTTTGCTGGCTAAAACATCTCTTGGAGGCCTTACAACCTTGGATAAAGCTTCCTCTACACATTAACAGGCTAGGGGGGCTATTGAAAACGTCCAAAATAGTCAACCTACGGAATTAGAAACCCACTCCTGAACCCTCTGCAGCTGGCCCAGGGACAGCTTTACGGGCCCTCAGCGCTATGTGAGACGGATGGGATGGAGCTGCTCCAGCAGGACGGCTGCTCTGCGGGAAGATGCCGGCGGAGATGGGAGCAGCAGGCACAGTTAAAACCCTCCCTGTGGTCACCCGATGCCTGAAGCAAATTCCCACGAGGGAAGTGACACACATGGCAAACACCTTTACATGTCCCTACAGGTGATGGTCAGATTTCAGTGGTTTTTCTGGTGAAAGCAATGATTTGACTCTGCAAACAGTTTTCTATAAATACTAGGTAGCACATCTGTAGCATTCCCCACGATTTTTAAAATGACAAAGTAACAGACAGCTCTTATTTGTTAAAAATGCAATGGGCATGCTGCATGCCTCAGGGTGCCCAGGGCTCTGCCTGCTCTGGGCTGCAACCCAGCTTCCCTCCCACTACTCACCATCGTCAGGAGCATCCTCGTCCCACACCGACCACATCTGCACACTGAAAAACGGTGCCCAGCAGGCAACGTAGGCCACCACGATGACAAAGGTCATCTTCACCGTGCGGATCTTGGCGCGGGAGATGGTGCGTACGCTGCTCACCCGCGAGGGCTGCCCGCTGGGGCACTGCCCGCTCTTCTCGGAGGAGCAGGGAACAGGAGGGGCAGCTGCTGTGAGCATCCCTGTGCTGGGGCCGCCGCTCTGGGTCTTGCCTTTGAGGTTCTTGCAGATCTCATAGCAGATGAGGCTGTAGCAGACAGTGAGGATGCTGACGGGCAGGATGAAGATGCACAGTGTGGTCCAGGTGATGTAGGCTCGGGCTCCCCACGGGTACCTGAAGTCTGCCCAGCAGTCCAGCACCCCCGAGCCCTGGCGCACCTCCCGAAGGGAGAAGATGAAGATTTGGGGCAGGCTGAGCAGCCAGTTGAGCAGCCATGTAGCCCCAATCATCACATAGGCCTGGCGACTGGGCTGCTGCAGGGTGCGCAGTGGGTGGCACACAGCCATGTACCGGTCCAGTGTCATCACGATGAGCATGTAGGTGGAGGCGAACATGCTCAGCACCTGCAGGTACTTGACTGCCCTGCAGACTGGGTCCGGCCCCAGGAAGCGGTAGGTCACCTCCCAGATCATCTGCGGCAGCACTTGGAAGAGCGCGACGCCCAGGTCGGTCAGCCCCAGGTGCAAGATGAAGAGATGCATCCGGCTCATCTTCTTCCTCAGGCGGTACATCGCCAGCAGCACCCCCACGTTGCCTACGGTCGCTACAGCCAGGATGGTGGCCAGCACCCCGATCTCAGCCTTGGCCAACTCTTCATCCCGGGTATGCAAGAGGGTCAGATTGGGGTCGCCTGCCAGGGTCTGGGGGCTCAGCAGCCCCTGGCTGTGCCCAGGCCAGCTGTGATGAGTGCTGTTCAAGCCCCAGCCTGGCTCCATCCCTTTGGGAATTTGTGCACCTATAAGGTTTGTCTCCAGTGGTCTGTTAAACCCTTTCCTGCCTCCCCGGGGCTGAGGTCCTGGGGTCAGTGCTCCCTTTAAGTGCTGCTGCATCAGCTCCTCTGCCCCTGTCCAGAGGGGCTGGACATACCTCCTCCAGCAGTCCCCACCACAGGTGCCAGGTTGTCACCTCCTCTGCCTTGTGCTCCTCAACATCACGCTAATCCTGTGCTGTGCAGCTGCAGTTCCCCTCCCTGGCTGGGTCGCTCCATGCAAATATTCCAGGTCAGCAAAGAGGTCCAAGAGCTCCTGGCTCAGTCCTTGATCTTTTTCTTGTCTGCACTAAACATTCCCAAATCCCCGCTTCTCCCTGGACTGCTCATCTTGTGCATCCCCTCTCCCCCATGCACTGGTAAACTGAAAGGGGAGCCCCCTGCTTCTTTTCAGTGCAGCAGAAGTAGCAGAAGGAGGCACAGGGGCTGCATCCCCTTCCCAAGAATAGTATGAGTCAGGCAAGCGGTGGTGTCCCACGTCTCTGTGGGATGCAGGGTGGTGGCTCTCGGTTGCTGTGCGTGTGAACACTGTCCGCCCGGGTCTGGGTTTTATAGCCTGGCAGCTCCCCTCCCCGGCTGGCCCCCAGCTCCTCCACGCTAAGCCACTTCCCCTCCTGCCGCTCCCGGGGGCTGCAGTCGCTGGGCTTTGCCCGAATGTAATTCCTGGGCAAGAGCCAAAGGCTGGGAATACTCATGCACTTTTACCCTTGTCCCTTGCGTCCCCTCTTTTGCAGGGCTGGGGATGCTCTGCCTGATTTGCACTGTCCCTGCTAGTGTAAATTCCATGGCTGCAAATGCAGATGTGACTGGAGCTGAAACTCTTGTGTGTCGCCCACCTCGCAGAGCTGCGGCTGAGCACGGGGCCAGGAGCTGGGACACCCGCTCTCCTGCCTGGATCTTCCCTTTCCACTCTTTTTTTTTTGAGCCTTCGGTGTGTCTTCCCACTCAGTGTGCGACTGCAAAATGCTCTTGTGGTGTCTGGATACAGCTACAGGTTCACTTTTGTTTTGCAACATTAAGGCTTTGTATTTCCCCTACTGGCTATCGAATTATTTCCATAAGAAATAAGGCCACCCATCCGTTTCCAGTGGTTTTTCCTTTCTCTGCTGAGGAAAGAGGATGGCAGCAAACAAAAATGCACCGACCCCAGCTTTCTCCTCTGGCTGTGGCATTGCGGTCGTTTCCTGTAAGAAGGCTGTGATTTGCCGAATACAGATTTGCAGATCACCTCTAATAACCATAAATGAGCGCAGCCTAGATCTAATTAAAAGGCATTCATCCCTACAGGAGACCCTATGGATGTAGAGTACCCGTCGTGGGAGGTGCCTGGCTGAGGTGCTGGAGTTAGAGAAAGCAAGGAGTTCCAGTGAATAATGTAATTCTCCGTTTGTCATCAGACAGCTGATTTTCTGGATGATTAATAGAGGGCGGTGCAAGAAAAGCACTGGAAAGCTGAGAAGAAGGCAGAGATGGAGGGGCAGATCTGCTGAGAGAAAAACATTTGGAGCTTTTTGAGGGCAGACTCAGCTTTCACTGGTACCGGTTCGATTTGGGAGCAATTCCTGTGGAGTCAGAGCTTTTATTCCAGCTTTACCTAAATTTAGCAGCGGGGAGAATACTTCTGCAAAGGTGCTGAGAGGGTGAAGCTAATTCACAAAAGAAAAATGATGCTTGGAAAATAGTTCTTTTTCTTGAGACAGGGAGATTATGACAGCAAGGAAGCTTTTCAAGCAGATGGGTTAAAAAATAAACTCATTTTCTTTCACTGGTTTCCTGAGCATTCTGACACGTCACTAGTACTGCCAGGCTGTGCAAAACCACAGCTGGCTTCTCTGACTCAGGAGCTCGGGAATCCCTCATGGAGCACGGTGCTGGTTTGTTTAGTGCCCTGGGAGCCCCTGGGATGTCATTGCCCAGCTGTGTCCAGATGTGCCAGCCCCAGCTGCAGCTATTTTGGCTGTTTCCCATAAGCCAAACCTTGGGGGAACAGAGGCTGGAGCTGTTGCAGGATGATGGGATGCTGCTGGTTATCTTTTTGTGCTATGGTGGTTTGTGTCCCCAACACAGGGGAGGTGTGTGTGCTATGGGGGGGGTCACCCCTCTTGCTTAGGGCTCTGTGCTGCTGGTTATTGCTGCTACCGGGTGTTGTGAGCCCTGAAATCCCGTGAAAGCTGTTTTCTCCCTTCCCTCTGGGTGTGATGCTGAGGTATGGCAGGGTGTAACTGGATTTCCAAGCTCTTTACATTGGCTTGTGAAGGTAATACTGTGTTACACAGCTGATTTTTAGCATCAATGCACTGTGAAGCACAATGTGTAAAATGCTGTTACTGTCACCAGCCTCATCCTGGGCTCTTTTGCCGTAGAGCGCAGAGACAGAGGTTTTGTGATTGCCAAATCATTTGGCAAAGTAGCCGATTACTTTGCTTTGTGGGTATCTTCTTAGCTAAATAATTTCAATGAAGCTTGCTGGCTTGCATTTAAACACCGATTTGGCTCTTTTCAGCACAAGTATTTTATTTGCAGGATGCGATGGTGTGAAACTCACGTTGCTGACAGCACAAAGCAGGCTTGGCCTGTCGTTAGTGTTTAATCACTGCCATGTCTTTTGTTGTTCAGGCCAGGAAAAAGCAAGACTTGGTCATGTTGTGCTGGTTGAGATGTTCTAAAATTAACAGTGTTGCAATTGCTTGATAGCAGCTTGGGATCGTTTCCTTGGAAAGAACGAGGGCTGGAAGCTCCTGGTATCTAAAGCTCCTTTTAATGCCAACTCTCTCTCAAAATTAAGCCAAGAATGACTTCCCTTCCACCTCCTGAAAATATAAACTGCTGAGAGATTCCAGTTACTCAAGATTTAGGACCTTGAAAAGCCTAGCTCGCTCTAGTCCTCCATGTAGGACTCCCATTCTTGTTAGGACTTGAGGAGTTCGGAAGCTGAAAACTTGGCGTAATTTGATTTTTGCTGCTTGCAAAGTTTGTGAAGAGTATTCAGAAAAGTGACCTTGTGGTGTCTGTCTCTTTAGGGAAACAAATTTCCCTGCCGTGTGGGCGTCGGACAGAGGATGGGATTGCAGCTGTTACTGGGAGTGTGGAAGGATTTAGCCCAGCTCTGGTCCATCCTGAAACCCTGTGAAATGCCCCAAAACGTGAAGCTGTCTCCAAACCGACTCCTGTCACCCTCTGGAAGGAGAAAGCTGCTGTATAATTGGGCAGCATTATCTGTCATACGGCTCTGGGAACCAAAGACAGGAGCTTCGGTAATTTCAAGGTAATTATAAGCCAGATGTGTCAGTCAGGCACCCCTTTTCCTCCCCCTTTTCCCTCATTCAGATGTTTGGTTTTTTCCATTTAATTAAAACCTCTGATCCTGTTTAATATTAGAGAGCATGTCTGGTTGCATAAATAAATATGCTAAACACACAGCAAATGCCCCAAAGCGGTGCCTGTTAGGGACACTGCTAGGCAGAACAAGCCTTTTGATTTTAATAGAAAATCCATGGGAAGCTGTAAAAAATTGGCAAGCGGAATAACAAAAGCTGACAGCGTTGTATTAAAGAACTAAATTTTAAAGTATCAGTGCCTAAAAATGTTGCCTTGAACACAAACTGGGGGGGCGGGGG
>NW_010269261.1:6704-14078 GCF_000690775.1 Eurypyga helias
TGCTGTTGTCCCAGCTGTGGCTTTGGCTCAGCACAGCTTGTCTCGGAGCATCACTCCCTTCGTCCTCCACACTGCTCCGGGCCTTTCCGCTGCCTGAGGACAGCCCTGCCCACCCCAACACCCCCACAGCTCCAGAATCCCAAGTGCCTCCCCAAACCCCGTGGCAGGAAGCCAGCAGGCACCGGTGGGGTTTGGGACAGTGTCCTCTCCCTGGCACGGTCTACAAGGTGATCCTGGAACGCCTCGCAGGCTGGCAAAGAGCACCAGGGGATTCCTGTTGGATAAAATAAACCCCATCCTGGGGTGTTATTGCAGTTGATAACTCTATTACAGATTACTTTTTCCTTGTTGTTTTGCTGTGTCTTTTCATTTGACCCATATGCGTGGAAGCAGTCCGCTTGAGTAGCGGCAACTGCCAGAGGAAAAATTGAAGCTACAGGCATCTTCGAGATAGCAAATTACTTGTTTATCATCCTTACGTTCTCCCTGTTGGCTTCCTTGTACAGCCAGAGATGTTTAAAGACTTTGGTAGCTGTGAAATGCTTCAGTTTCCTTCCCCGCTCCCTCACCTCCTTTTGCCGTTAGCATCATTAGCATTTAAAATCCAGACGCAGCCAGAGCATTTACAACCTGAAAATCAATAATAAAGGAACCAAAATTACATTTCAAGGCTGGAAAACAAATGGCTTTTTTTTTTTCTTTTTTCCCCTTGTACTGTCATGACAGGCTGCTTTGGGGTGCCTGGCAGGCACCCGGGGCAGGATGCGTCCCACCAAGGGCTTTGGCCAGGCTGGGAAAGGTCCTTCCTTTAGGTCCTGTGTTTTGCTTTGTACAGTGAGGGCTGACCTGTGCGTGGGATTTTCAGGCCCTACAGGGATGAGGTGTTTGGTGGTTTTGTTTTTTTTTTTTAATAAATGCCTTGCTTAGGCAATTTGCATGGATCACATGGATAATCCCAGGGTCTGGTCCCGAGTGTGGCTCTGACACCGGGAGCACTGACAGCCCCTTCAGCCCACATCACCGTCCAGCACCTGCAGCTGAAATTGAGGGTGGAATAGTGTCCCTGGGCACAGGGATGCTGGAAGCATCCCATGCTCTGGAGTGGGAGGAGAACTGCCACTCCTGCCCTCCTCCCTGCCCTTTGGTGCAGACAGGGAAGGGCACAAGATTTAAGACACACTTAATTGAAAATCTCAGTGCAGGGGGAAAGTGAACAAGAACCTTTCCATGACCTCAGATCTGCTTTGTCTACTGTTCCTCTTCTTGCCTGATGGAAATGCTGCAGTTACTCAGAAGCTGTTACCTCCCAGGTGAGAGAGGCATCAATCAGGATTATGAAAGGACAGGAGTAGCTGTTTCAGGACAACATATTGGAAGATGATGAATAATAGGGAAAACGTCTGCCGTAATCTGTACTCTCCCAGCTAAAGCAAAGTTCAAGGCTTCATGACTAAAGGTTGTTCTTGCCTGGTTGACAGTCAGGCCCAGGTTATGCTCAAACTCAGGGAAACTCGCCTGGGGTTGTGCAGCTGCCTCGGTGGGGGCACGTTTCACGGAGTGACTTGCACTGAGGTCAGCCTGGGTTGTTCCATTAAAACACCGGGTATTTCTTACCTGCCCTGACGTTATTACCCCGAAAGCTCCTGGACTGCCAAGCTAAGGTGCTGGGAGACAAGTTTTTGGCCAGTAGAAGTGTTGCTACTATACCTACTGCTTCTCTTAGGCTGCTTGAGCAGCTGCTTTCCTTTTCTTGCTGCCTTGTGTATGTGGAGAATAGGACAAAATAAGCCCAATTAAAGTGCATTACTGTAGTTGAGGTCAACATCTTTAATGGATTAGAAATACCAATGAAATTAGTACCTTCAGCTTGCATGAAATGTGTGTCTTCCCCCCACCATCCCCATCTCGGTGTGTGAAAATCTCCTAGGAAACACAGCCCTGATGGTCTGCCTCCTCCCCGTGCTGCGGTTCTTGCAGACGAAGCAGAAAGCGGTGCTCTAAATATCCTGCCTGCTTCTCCTAATTAAATGGCTGTGGGTAGAAGATCCTTGTAGTGTTGGTGGAGCTGTGACACCAGGATGCTGGTGGTGTTTGGCAGTTTCTTTCTGCTGCTCTCAGTTCTGAGGGATCTGTGGTTTGCCGCGCTCTGACAATCCCTGCTGTGGCAGGAATTGCCGGGGTGGGGGTCCTGGAGAGCACCACAGCTCTGCACGCCAAAGGAGATGATGATGAAGGAGTTCTGTGACCCAGGGGAGCAGACGTTCCTGGTGTGAGCTGGGAGATGCAGCTTCAGCCCTTCTGACGGCACAGTGGCTTCGGTGAGAGGTGACACCCCCCCGGGGAGTCCAGCCCGTACCCCCAACCCGCTCTGCCCAAGGCTGCGGTACTGCCACTGCCAATTCTTGCTTGGAAATGGGCAGCAGCTCTGAGAGCTCGCACAAGCGTGGCGAGCCCTCCCTGCAGCCCCATTAACGCCCACCCAGCGCCTCTTGGGCCTTTGGTTAATCCTCAGGCTGCTCTGCTTCTCTGGCGGGCAGAGCCTTCGGGAGGGCAGTTAATGCTGTTTAATCCTCTCCCAACACGGGGTGTCTGCGGAGAAGGTGATAAGCCCAGCGGCTGCACACGATGTACCGCCGCCTGGGCGGTGCATGGCTGGGGTCAGCCCAGACCTGTCACCGGCAGCAGCGTCAGTGCTGAGCCGAAGGGCCGGGAATGGGACGTGTGCTGCCTGCCAGGGACGTATCCTGCACCTGGCAGCAGCTGCAGCACAGTGCAGAGCTGTGTTGTCCTTGTTGTTCTGCCCTGCGTGGGTCTGAAGACCCCACGGACACCATTCCCCAGCATCTGGGATGCTGAATGCACAATTGTTGCAGTGGGAATTTAGGGTTATGCCCACTGGTGTCAGCGTTATGAGTGGGTATGTTTGTCACCTAAACCAGGTCCATGCTCCAGTCTTCAGGGGATTTTTAAGCCAAATGGGAAATTGGGAGCCGTAGATAAACATCTGAATATTCTTCTGCATCTCAACTTTTATTTTTTTTAACTTGAAGTGCAACCTCTGGTTCCTTTTGGGGTGGCCGAAACTGTTATTTTAGGTCTACAAAGTAGGAAGATTGTCCATCTGAAGAGCTCCACGTAGACCAGGGCTCCCGAGGGGAGACAGCAGTTGGGATTAAGAGCAGTTGGTTGCTTTGATGGTAAAACTGACAATCTAGCACTCTTATCCAAGAACTTGTTTCCCTTCATACTGATCATCCAACACGGGATTGAAGCAGCATGGAATAGGAATGATTTTGCTCCCGTCTCAGAAGGTGATTTTATTCAGTCTTGGTGCCTCCAAGTGCCTGATAATGGTGAACGAAGGTAAAAGCCGTGACATAACTCTCATTTTTCAGGCAGATCATAGATTGGAGGATTAGGTCAGTCAAAGGTTGAGTTGGCGTGTGGCAGGCTGGTTTGCGTGCCGCCAAAGAACACCCCTCAACGTTACCAGACGATTGCTTCGTCGCAGGCTCTTCCCTGCGTGTGGGGTGCTAATTGCCAAGGCATCTCTCAAAAGCCGTTTTTGTATGCATTTGCACAACAGATTTGAAAGGCCACAAGGATGTACTTAGCTCTGCTGCAAATGGGAAATGTTGCCCCCTGTTTCGGAATAACGACATTTTGGAACCTGCCAAGTGCATGGTTTTATCACTTACAATTCAGATGATTGCTGGGCCAGTGTTTTTGGCTGTAATGGATTATCACTTCATCATGTAAGAAAATCACAGTCTGTAGTGAGAGCCTGCTGGTAGGGAAACCACAGCCTGAAATCAATGGATTTCTTCAGTGGCCTTTACATTATCTCCCTGTCTCACCCAGCTGCTGTCGTCTGGAAAATGAACCAAATTAACATGCAGGTCAAGCATCAGCGGGGGATTTTTCCTTGGAGTTTCTGTATGGACAGGAGAATTTGGGTGTTGCTGTAGCAGCAACAGAATAATGACACCTGTTCTGCATCCCGTCTTCAGGGGAGCTCAGGCTGAGCGAGTTGCAGAAGGGGTGAGCGTGGGGACACACGGAGCGTGTTTAAGGCGGGGGGTGGGAGGGACAGATGCTTGTTTTTTCATGCATTGCTTTTTTGAGATTTGGCAGGGTTTGGTTTGGCAAAACAAACCACCAGAGCAAGCATGCTCGGATCGTGGTCCTGTTGTTTCCAGGTTAGATGGGGATTTGTGTACGCGGATCTGCCAGGGGCCTTCCAGAGCCCTATATTTGCTTATGTTTAGTAGATAGACTGTGCCTGCTTATATCCAAGGAGCTTTTGCCATGCTATCGAGCACCCAGGGGAGATCTCTGGCGGGAGTCTGGGGCTGGCGTGTTCTGGGACTGTAACCCAGGGAGCCATCGTCTCTCCTTGCACATCATTCATACCAATTCAGGGCATCAGATCCCACGCCGAGGCTTAACGAAGCATCGCGCCTGTCACACCAAGGTGAGAGCAAGCGCAGCCTCAGCGAGGGGAGCGGATTTACAGCTAACTGTTGGATTGAGATGAAATGTGAAAATTGCTGCTAAACCCCTGTATTTAGCCAAGCGAGGCAAGGAGACTCGAACCTGCCCTGATGCCTCACGGGTCCAGGGTCTTTGATTGTTCGCTGCGATGGTGAGATTTAAAAATAATTAAATTAATTACTAAGTCCTCAAAAGCTAATTGGGAAAGGATTATCCTAGAAGGAAACCAGAGATGCAGAGGAGAAGGGACGGGTCCCTGATGTGACCTGTGTGTACTGCTTCGGCGGGTGATGAGCCAGATGCTGTTTTCCCTCCTGGTGATTTGTGCGTAACAGAATCCCCTGCGAGTCCCAGCAGCCAGGCTGGGGGCTCGGCAAACGTTAGACTTGACCAACAACCTCTTGGGAATCCTGGCCTTGAGACATCTCAGCCGTCTCCGGATGGAGAGCAGGGCAGCTCTGACAGTGCAGCGGTTTTGAGGGGAATTAGAGTGCTGGGTGATTTCTGCAGCAGCAATTGGTATCTGGCTTAACATGTCTTGATCTTGCAAGTGTGCATTTATGCTAAGTGTGGGAGCAGTCCCTCTGCCTTTAACAGGAGCAAGTGCAGCCTTTTGCTCCACTCCGGGATAATTGTCCCATTCCCCAGGACTTTGCTGCAGGGAGCCACCAGTGCTCTTCTCATCCGCCCCACTTGAAAGACCACGTTCAGGGTAGAAGAGCACAAGGTATTGCTTGGGAAGTTACAAAGGTCCCCTGAGCCCTGGGCAACCCCATTCGACTAATATCCCAGCTTCTGACAGCCAATATTCACCGTCCTGCCCCAAAACTAATTAATTTTATACATGAGTGAATTTAACACCATCATTTAGCTCAGTTTGCTGGCGAAGACTTTGAAGTACAAACTGATTATGCAGGGAACAAGCTGGGAGCTGGTTAATAAGTTCCAACAAAGTGTGCACTGCTGGGAGGCCACATGAAACATAGAATTTTATTGTTGTATTTTCTTGGACTTCAGCTTAGCGACAAGTGAAGCAGCAGCAGTCTGTCACCAGAGAGAGAAACACGGTGACACTGTTGGGAAATGCTTAAGAACTAGTAAGTGTTAATGATTGGGACCTTGCTGTCTCCTCTGAAAACCTCATTCTTCACCTCGTTTCCTTGGTCTTGCTTCACTTCAGACTGGTTGTTAATGAGGAAATCAAAGTGAATCAGCTCACCAATTCTGCTTTTGCAGGGCTGTCTGTAGTACAGTGTGACAGCTCAGACCCAGGCTGGTCAGACAAGGGTGCAGGGGTCAGGGGTGTGTTGAGAGGGCTCGGCCGGTCCTGCACCAGCACTTCCAGGGGCAGGGACCCGGGTGGCTCCTGATTTCAGCCCTCGTGGTTGTTAATGAGGAAATCAAAGTGAATCAGCTCACCAATTCTGCTTTTGCAGGGCTGTCTGTAGTACAGTGTGACAGCTCAGACCCAGGCTGGTCAGACAAGGGTGCAGGGGTCAGGGGTGTGTTGAGAGGGCTCGGCCGGTCCTGCACCAGCACTTCCAGGGGCAGGGACCCGGGTGGCTCCTGATTTCAGCCCTCGAGGTTGTTGCAGCTGGTCAGCCAAGGGTCCTGGGGTCAGGGGTGTGTTGAGACGGCTCGGCCGGTCCTGCACCGGCACTTCCAGGGGCAGAGACCTGGGTGGCTCCTGATTTCAGCCCTCGAGGTTGTTGCAGTCAGGACAGCTGGGGTCTCTGGAGGGTCCTTGTTCCTGGAGAAGAGCTCTAATAAACTCCTCTGCGGAGCAAGGGGAAAGCAAGTCCTGAACAGTCAATGAGCATTTGTCAGGACACAGTCCGCTTGTAACCTTCCTGCAGCAGCAACGACCAGTCTAATCTGGGAGATTTAAGATAAACTCAAGCATTCACCCTGACACGCAGTAAAACAGCACAGCCTTTCTGACATCCTAGGTAATTGCCTTTTTCTCCTTCCAGATGCCCAGTGTGATTGAGGCAGAGAAGGGGAAGGAACAACGGGAGTAGAATTGGGATGAGGAAAGACTGTTTTAAGTAGTTGTTCCCACACGGTCCCTGAGGATTGCTTGTTTCCTGGAAAGCTCAGTGCTGCAGAGTGGATGCAAACTTAAATCAAAGCTAGTTAAATGTGAACACTGGTTTTGGATGTTCTTAAATCCTGATGCTCATCATTACTTCTGCTAAAGGCCTTCCCTCTGGATGACCCCTCAATAGCTGTTTTCTTTCTTTTTGATAGCCTGGAATAGGTAAAACAATACTTAACTGGGTTCAAATGGCTCTTCACTACCTGTTATTCGCTTGGTGGCACTTCTGAGGGAAAAGAGAGTGGTAAGTACGCACTGCACTCCAGCACAGATTCCGAGGGAAGAGGTTTGCCGGCAGGAAGCCAAGTCCCAGTCATCGTATTCTCCAGGGATTATCTTGGTTTGGCCAGAGAAGGAGGGGTAATGGAAGTTACGGTGTTCTGAAGCTGGTTTTGCTGAAGGGCAGATTTTCCATAGCCACAAAGTCAAAGCACAGATGCAAAAAAGGGTTTTTGAAGTCAAAAGACCCGCCAGAAGAAAACTTAAGCAAAGCCTTTAAATGAACCGTTTCTGAGACTCCACAGACTTTATTTTACTCCTCGTTTCTTATTTTGCTGACGGAGATGGACCTCAGAAGGGATCCAGCTGCAGCCCCCGGAATGGGAAGCGGGAAGTGCTGAATTGGACTGCCCGCCCGATGAGGGCTGTTAATTTTTCGGAAGCAGTGCTCTCCCTTCCAGCCTGGCCTTGGCTGATCGCGGGGCTGTGTCATGCAGAAGTGCCACTGAACGATGCCGGCTCTGTCGGGCCGTGTTTCTAGCTAAAAAACCTAAAAAAGAGGG